>NC_047104.1:7365778-7543278 GCF_902500255.1 Thalassophryne amazonica
GAGAGGAGAGAGAGAGGGAGAGAAGACAGAGAGAGAGAGAGAGAGAGAGAGAGAGAGAGAGAGAGAGAGAGAGAGAGAGACACACAGAGAGAGAGACACACAGAGAGAGTCCATCTTCAACCTGTTCTTCAACCAAGACATTTCACATTCACTCAAAGGAAGTCCCTGAACACGCTGACCTTTGACACGTCCTTTAGCGTCTCTGAGTCTGTCCTCTTTTTCTCACTGTGCACATTTTATATTTTTCGTGCTCTTGCTTTGAACATTTATTTCAAACGTACCAGTTCTCTTCCCATTTCCTTTTTTCCTTTACTAACTGCCAGTCTCTGACCATGCTGCAGTTCTCCTTGCTGCTAGCGCCACCTGTCTGTCAGTGTAGGCATTGTCAGGAATGAGGACATGGAGTTACGTGGGAGTCAGACTCCATGTTGATCCCGACTCCCGGATTGTCTTTGTGTTCTGTCCCCGTCTGTTCCCTTATATTAATTGTCTTTGTGTTCTGTCTGTGTTTCTGTTAGTTGTATTTGTCTTCTGCCCCTGTCTGTGTCTGTTGTCCTTGTTGGTTGTCTTTGTGTTCTGTCTGTCTGTTGTCCTTGTTGGTTGTCTTTGTGTTCTGTGCCGTCTGTTCCCTTATATTAATTGTCATTGTGTTCTGTCTGTCTTCCTGTTAGTTGTATTTGTGTTCTGCCCCTGTCTGTGTCTGTTGTCCTTGTTGGTTGTCTTTGGGTTCTGTTCCCTGTCTGTTCCCTTACATTAATTGTCATTGTGTTCTGTCTGTTGTCCTTGTTGGTTGTCTTTGTGTTCTGTCCCCTGTCTGTTCCCTTATATTAATTGTCTTTGTGTTCTGTCTGTGTTTCTGTTAGTTGTATTTGTCTTCTGCCCCTGTCTGTGTCTGTTGTCCTTGTTGGTTGTCTTTGTGTTCTGTCTGTGTCTGTTGTCCTTGTTGGTTGTCTTTGTGTTCTGTGCCGTCTGTTCCCTTATATTAATTGTCATTGTGTTCTGTCTGTCTTCCTGTTAGTTGTATTTGTGTTCTGCCCCTGTCTGTGTCTGTTGTCCTTGTTGGTTGTCTTTGTGTTCTGTTCCCTGTCTGTTCCCTTACATTAATTGTCATTGTGTTCTGTCTGTTGTCCTTGTTGGTTGTCTTTGTGTTCTGTGCCCTGTCTGTTCCCTTATGTTAATTGTCATTGTGTTCTGTCTGTCTTCCTGTTAGTTGTCTTTGTGTTCTGTCCCCTGTCTGTGTCTGTTGTCCTTGTTGGTTGTCTTTGTGTTCTGTGCCCCTATGTTGGTTGTCTTTGTGTTCTGTCCCCTGTCTGTGTCTGTTGTCCTTGTTGGTTGTCTTTGTGTTCTGTGCCCCTATGTTGGTTGTCTTTGTGTTCTGTCCCCTGTCTGTGTCTGTTGTCCTTGTTGGTTGTCTTTGTGTTCTGTGTCCTTATGTTGGTTGTCTTTGTGTTCTGTCTGTGTCTTCCTGTTAGTTGTTTTTGTGTTCTGTCCCCTGTCTGTGTCTGTTGTCCTTGTTGGTTGTCTTTGTGTTCTGTGCCCTGTCTGTTCCCTTATGTTGTCATTGTGTTCAGTCTGTCGTCCTGTTAGTTGTCTTTGTGTTCTGTCCCCTGTCTGTGTCTGTTGTCCTTGTTGGTTGTCTTTGTGTTCTGTGTCCTTATGTTGGTTGTCTTTATGTTCTGTCTGTGTCTTCCTGTTAATTGTTTTTGTGTTCTGTCCCCTGTCTGTGTCTGCTGTCCTTGTTGGTTGTCTTTGTGTTCTGTGCCCCTATGTTGGTTGTCTTTGTGTTCTGTCCCCTGTCTGTGTCTGTTGTCCTTGTTGGTTGTCTTTGGGTTCTGTTCCCTGTCTGTTCCCTTACATTAATTGTCATTGTGTTCTGTCTGTTGTCCTTGTTGGTTGTCTTTGTGTTCTGTCCCCTGTCTGTTCCCTTATATTAATTGTCTTTGTGTTCTGTCTGTGTTTCTGTTAGTTGTATTTGTCTTCTGCCCCTGTCTGTGTCTGTTGTCCTTGTTGGTTGTCTTTGTGTTCTGTCTGTGTCTGTTGTCCTTGTTGGTTGTCTTTGTGTTCTGTGCCGTCTGTTCCCTTATATTAATTGTCATTGTGTTCTGTCTGTCTTTCTGATAGTTGTCTTTGTGTTCTGTCCCCTGTCTGTGTCTGTTGTCCTTGTTGGTTGTCTTTGTGATCTGTCTGTGTCTTCCTGTTAGTTGTCTTTGTGTTCTGTCCCCTGTCTGTGTCTGTTGTCCTTGTTGGTTGTCTTTATGTTCTGTCAGTGTCTTCCTGTTAATTGTTTTTGTGTTCTGTCCCCTGTCTGTGTCTGTTGTCCTTGTTGGTTGTCTTTGTGTTCTGTGCCCCTATGTTGGTTGTCTTTGTGTTCTGTCCCCTGTCTGTGTCTGTTGTCCTTGTTGGTTGTCTTTGTGTTCTGTGCCCCTATGTTGGTTGTCTTTGTGTTCTGTCCCCTGTCTGTGTCTGTTGTCCTTGTTGGTTGTCTTTGTGTTCTGTGTCCTTATGTTGGTTGTCTTTGTGTTCTGTCTGTGTCTTCCTGTTAGTTGTTTTTGTGTTCTGTCCCCTGTCTGTGTCTGTTGTCCTTGTTGGTTGTCTTTGTGTTCTGTGCCCTGTCTGTTCCCTTATGTTGTCATTGTGTTCAGTCTGTCGTCCTGTTAGTTGTCTTTGTGTTCTGTCCCCTGTCTGTGTCTGTTGTCCTTGTTGGTTGTCTTTGTGTTCTGTGTCCTTATGTTGGTTGTCTTTATGTTCTGTCTGTGTCTTCCTGTTAATTGTTTTTGTGTTCTGTCCCCTGTCTGTGTCTGCTGTCCTTGTTGGTTGTCTTTGTGTTCTGTGCCATCTGTTCCCTTATATTAATTGTCATTGTGTTCTGTCTGTCTTTCTGTTAGTTGTCTTTGTGTTCTGTCCCCTGTCTGTGTCTGTTGTCCTTGTTGGTTGTCTTTGTGATCTGTCTGTGTCATCCTGTTAGTTGTTTTTGTGTTCTGTCCCCTGTCTGTGTCTGTTGTCCTTGTTGGTTGTCTTTGTGCTCTGTGCCCTGATGGTTGTCTTTGTGTTCTGTCTGTGTCTTCCTGTTAGTTGTTTTTGTGTTCTGTCCCCTGTCTATGTCTGTTGTCCTTGTTGGTTGTCTTTGTGATCTGTCTGTGTCTTCCTGTTAGTTGTTTTTGTGTTCTGTCCCCTGTCTGTGTCTGTTGTCCTTGTTGGTTGTCTTTGTGCTCTGTGCCCTGTTGGTTGTCTTTGTGTTCTGTCTTTGTGTTCTGTCTGTGTCTTCCTGTTAGTTGTTTTTGTGTTCTGTCCACTGTCTGTGTCTTCCTGTTAGTTGTTTTTGTGTTCTGTCCCCTGTCTGTGTCTGTTGTCCTTGTTGGTTGTCTTTGTGCTCTGTGCCCTGTTGGTTGTCTTTGTGTTCTGTCTTTGTGTTCTGTCTGTGTCTTCCTGTTAGTTGTTTTTGTGTTCTGTCCCCTGTCTGTGTCTTCCTGTTAGTTGTTTTTGTGTTCTGTCCCCTGTCTGTGTCTGTTGTCCTTGTTGGTTGTCTTTGTGCTCTGTGCCCTGAAGGTTGTCTTTGTGTTCTGTCTGTGTCTTCCTGTTAGTTGTTTTTGTGTTCTGTCCCCTGTCTGTGTCTTCCTGTTAGTTGTTTTTGTGTTCTGTCCCCTGTCTGTGTCTGTTGTCCTTGTTGGTTGTCTTTGTGCTCTGTGCCCTGAAGGTTGTCTTTGTGTTCTGTCTGTGTCTTCCTGTTAGTTTTTTTTGTGTTCTGTCCCCTGTCTGTGTCTTCCTGTTAGTTGTTTTTGTGTCTGTCCCCTGTCTGTGTCTGTTGTCCTTGTTGGTTGTCTTTGTGCTCTGTGCCCTGATGGTTGTCTTTGCGTTCTGTCTGTGTCTTCCTGTTAGTTGTTTTTGTGTTCTGTCCCCTGTCTGTGTCTGCTGTCCTTGTTGGTTGTCTTTGTGTTCTGTCTTTGTGTTCTGTCTGTGTCTTCCTGTTAGTTGTTTTTGTGTTCTGTCCCCTGTCTGTGTCTTCCTGTTAGTTGTTTTTGTGTTCTGTCCCCTGTCTGTGTCTGTTGTCCTTGTTGGTTGTCTTTGTGTTCTGTCTGTGTCTTCCTGTTAGTTGTTTTTGTGTTCTGTCCCCTGTCTGTGTCTTCCTGTTAGTTGTTTTTGTGTTCTGTCCCCTGTCTGTGTCTGCTGTCCTTGTTGGTTGTTTTTGTGTTCTGTCCCCTGTCTGTGTCCCTGTGTTGATTGTCATTGTGTTTCAGTTGCATGTCCTCATGTCTGTCAGTTGTGTTGTTCTTCCCTGTCTGCACTCTGTTACATCTTTGAGTTCCATGTTTGTTTGCTGCCCTTTCTTCTTTGGATGTTGTCCTTGGTTGTTTTCAGGGCTGGACCGGGACAAAAATTCATCCCTAGGCTTTTTGGTCCAGACTGGCCACCACTACAATCCAAGTGCAGATACTGGACCAACTCGCCCCCTTTTGAAGTACATATAACCACACGAGCCCTTAATAACACAACTATACTGAGAAATATCTCTTTATATTCTGGAGCCTTGAATAAAATAAATGAAAAACAGCAGATCGACCTGCTCAAACCACATCACACTGTAACGTGTGAGTTGTAAGCTTGTAGATCTGCAATTATGTGTGTCATCCTTTGATGAAACTACAAAAATAGTGGTTAAGTGGTTATTAATAAAAGCAACTAATCAGTTAATGAAGATATGAATATGGTATTGTTTTCCAGTACTTTAGATAAGTAGATTTATAACACACCATACTATGCACAGTTTGCTATGAGATGAGAACATTACATGTTTGATTTTAACATTTATGAAGACATAAATCTCTTAGACCTGTAGGTGCAACCGGGGGGGCATGTTTTCATTTATATGAAAGACTAAACATTTATATGAATGAGTGTTTATCCACACCATGCTAGCACATACCTGCTATCTCCTCCTGCTCCTGTACCACCTCCATGACAGCGAGAATCTCATGTTCACTTTCACTGTCCACCTCTGACACCACCTGCTGGTGCTGAAAGGGACCCGCACCATTAACAGCATTAGTCACGAGAGCTTTTTTTAAACTTTTCTTGTATTCCCTCAGTTTATCTGCACTGCCTTTCTGATTTTTTTTTTTCCATTTTGTGACTCGCTGTTCTGCTGTGTTGTTTGTTTCTCTCTGTCATTGCTCATTATTAAAGGTGATTGGACGAGAGAGGTCGAATAGAACATACATGGGTGGGACTCCTTGGCCTCTGTAGCATATCATAAGGCCACAATTGGGTCAGGTATTCTTTTGACAGACAAGCCACTGGGTCTTTGCTGTGTCTGCAGGCTGCAGCTGAACTCTGTGGGCCGGTGCATGTCTCTTTCCCTGGGTTAGGAGAGTTACTATGGCAAGGCGCAGCCAAAAAACAAAAAACAGGCAGTCATCGGACCATTATTGATCGACCTATCGGGAAATATCCCTATACTCCCAATGGCCAATCCACCCTTTGTTGTTTGTAGTTCTCCATTTCAGTGTGATTGGTATTATGAGATGCTTTTGGCTCTACTAACCCCCGTTTTGTTTTTTTTAGTTTGATTTGAGTCACTTTGCGTGTGTTAGTTTCTGTGCAGGTCTTGTTATCCGGTCTCCCCTATTTCTGTGCACTCCGTAGCTTCTGTGCACTCTGTAGCTCATCTGTTCAGTTGTGTTTCACTATTTAGTCATGCACTGTTTCCTGTTTTAGTTCCTGAATTATTCTTTAGGCACCTTGACACATGCATGAATTTAAACTCATTGTAAACTGTTGTACAGTGTGCGTGAACTGTGCACGGCTGTGTGCTAATGTGCAAAGAAAATTTTGAAATATTCAGAACTTCTGGCACGTATTAATTTCTGAACTAGTTGTGTCACTGCGAGTCAATGCATGTTATTGCGTGCAGCACATCTGAATGATTATGATGGGATGTTACATCTATAATAAATATAACTTTACAGATACTTTATCTAACTCATAAGAAGGGATGGAAATGCAACTGTTTTACCAATCCATTACAATACATATATTATAAATAATTATTTTTGAGACAAGATTCCAAATATGTTCTTCACCGCATGACGCATACGAGACCTCATGAAGCCGTAATATCTTCCCAGGTGTTTCTGGATCTCAAAGGCTGAGTACCCAGTGACGTCAACATCACTGCTGAGATCAGTGAATATCTCGACAAGTTCAACACTTTCACCACATACACATACACTTCTGAAGGCAGAGTCCAGGAAGCTTTTAAGGCGATTTCTCATTGCTGATATTTGGCACCTCACCGGTTACATTTGTGGCACAAAAACACATTGGATACTCAATCAGGGTCTAAAATCGGGTTGTAATCTGTGGTAAAAGCAGCTTTGTAGGACACTGTGAGCTATTGGGAAAGTTCCCAAAAATATTTTGGCACATGGAGACACATTGTGATCCAAAAAACAGTAAATAGTTTGATGTAATTTGTGCAGACAGTGAGTAATATTTAGTAAAAGTCAGAGCATGTGAGAGAAATGCACAGTACACTGGGCGAAAAGGACGGATTTTTGATCTTCCTCTACTTTTTCATCATTTTGCAGAATGTTTTGTTAAAAAAGAAAACTAAAAATTTTATTCATACATTTTGAAATAGTTTCTATTTGAATGTAGATTTGGCAGCTGTTATTTTGATACCCAGCAATAGTTTCACCTAAAATTAAAATATAATGAAGATCTTTTTCAGTTTTGGAGTGAGCAGTGAGCAATTCATTAGGTGTGGGGTCAAAACTGACCAGAGTGGGGAGCCACTCCTGAGTGACAAGACGTGTGATCCTGGTAAAATCGTACAGTCCTATGATAGCTATGTGGGCACAACATGCAGTGTTCACGACCTACGGTTCTGAGCAAAAGTCTCCTTCTGTTTCTCTTGTGCAACATAAATCTGTGGTATAAAACTCATGAAAACCATGTGGCGCTCTTCAGCAGAAGACAGTTTTGAGATGTTAACAGATGCATTTTAGCGTAGACAGTATGTGTCCTTGCGCTTGTCCGGGCTCAAGTGTGGTCGGCACTAACCAACAACAAACCGAGGGGACGTGTTCAGATTGGTGGTGCTGTTTGTCCAGCTGTCTATTGTCACAACATTTCATTCCAAATATAAAAAAGACATAACTGAAATGCCAGAAGATGTTTAAACAGTCATTCTCTTTGGGTTATTTATTTATGTCTTCATCAATTTCAAAGAAATTCTTTGAATGTGACTTTGAGTTTCTGTGAAACCAAAGTTGTAATGTCTGTGTTAAAAGTCACTTTGTCATGTCTTTTTTTTTGTTGTTTTTAAGCATAATGTTTTATTTTGCATTCTGCATTTTTTTTTAAGTTTCAAACTCATTACATCTGCTTTCAGTGTGGAATAAGAGCTGTTCAAGTTCTGCTGCTTCCCCTCCAAGAAACGTCGACTCATTTGATTTTACGGTCAACTGACATTTGACCTTTGACCCCACACAGGGACCTGGGTCTGTACCAATTCTGCGTTCGTCAGCAGGGTTGTCCCTCGAAGAGCAGCGACTCATGGAGATCAATTTTAAACTCAGAAAGAACTGACTGATATACGTGGACTGGAGCTGGAATCGAACCTAAAATATCTTAATAATTTATTAATTTTGGGTGTGAAATCTATAAACACAAAACAGACAAATAACACGTTTCTGTTTGCTGAGCAGTCAAAGTCAACAAACTATTTCATCTAACTAAATATAGTTAAAGAAGTCGTGTTATGTGTCTTTTTCAGCAAGATAGTGCTGTTAATTTTTTTCATATCTCCATCCATTCATTTTACATTTATTATATTTATATATTATTTTTATTTATATATATGACATTATTAATTTTGTTCAGTTTATTTATTTCAGTCAGTTGATCATTTTTGGATCAGATAATGCCCAGTGATTCTGCAGATAACGCAGGACAACTTCAAGGTCACGTATACACAGGCATATGTGAAATATGTCATTTTGGTCGAAACCAACCAAACATTTTCTGTCCCAAATTTTGGTTTGTGCAGCAGAGATTCTGTAAGGACAGCCACAGACATGTGCACCATGAAGCTCCAATCTCATGGATAAAATGCAGATAAAACCTGATTTTAGTCAATGTGACCCCTTTAATTAAGCGCTGTAAGCTGTTAAAATATTAAGACCCAGTAATCGTCAGTGTTCCTCCAACTCATCAGCTGTAGTAACCCTTTAAATACGAAGCTGACATTGACCGCTGACCTTGACATGACACACATGTTGCAGAGGACACACTGATGGAGGGCAGAGAAGTGATGTCTGCACCCTGTGAGGTACATGTCTTTACTGAACTCTCCTGAGTGTGATTCTGCTGCTGCTCAGGAGACAAAACCTTCTCCACAGTTCACTGCGGGATGAAAACTTCAGCAAACTGATTAACCACCCTCGTAATCTGTAAGTTTAACCTTTCCTGATATACGTTTCCTGACCCTATGAAATAAATTTGCTTTCTTCTTTGATGTGATAATGCCGCCACCGGCGATAACCGAAGACGACCGAACACATGCAGCTCCACTCAGCGGAGCCCTAGAGGTGTTTTTCACCATTTTTCAACCTTTTAAAAATTCTATTTACTGTTAACTCTTGTACTTTACTCTGACTTGAATTGTGGAGTTATAGATTCAAGACTTTTGCCAAGGTGACCTTTGACCTTTTACCCAGTGTATGTCACGGTGATGTGTTCTTCATAATGGCCAGATTTTTTACAAAAATTAACATTGTAAGTAAGCAGAATGCATTTCTGCAGCATTTTCCCATCTGACGTGGACATTCAATGCACTTTATAATGATGCCTTGCACACACAAGCGTGTGCATGCACAGCTGTCGGGTTGCTGCCGTGCACGCACTCACCTGCACGCTGGGAATAACCTGCATAAACAGATTCACTTTTTTGATCTTTTATGCTTTGTGTTTTTTTGCACAGACTTAATCTGAAAAGCAAATATAATATTAAAATGTTCAGTCTGCTGAGCATTTCACAGTCTTTGAGACCAAGTGGAACCGCCCCCTTTTTTTATTTCCTTTGGAATAATCGAACAGCACTTATGGAGTTCGTATCTCTGGGGTCCATCCAAACGTTAAATTTGGATTGATGTGGTTTGTTGCTCTCACCAGCAGCTTCATCCACATCAGTCTGGGAGTTAATGTGGCAACTTTGGAGAATTTAAAAAATGTTGAAAAATGCTAAATTTTTAATGCAAAAGAAAGTAAAACTATACCTCAACCCACATTAAAGGTTCCAGATTATACTGAAAAGTTAAATTATTCAACAAAGTTTTGTATTTGCCTGAAAAGTTCACTATGATCACATATGCGTGGACACACCCCTGGGAAATTAATTTTTAATTTTCTTTATGAAATATTACAAAATTACATTGTAGGTTCTTTATATGTATTTAAAAGGAACAATTACATTTTAAATCTGTCAAATGAACGAATCCTATGTAACAATCGAAACTGAATAAAGCCACCATGTTATATGCTTTAATTTCAATGGTTGATTTAATGTAACTCCAAGTGATTTTCACGAACAGCCACCTGGCTGTAAAAGTGATGATTAAGCTGTATTTTATTAAAGGCTTCTGAAAACTACAGTTTCAGTGAAATCACCTTGTTGCTTTCACATTTCAGGATAATGCTTTCAGATTTATTTAATGTCAAAAAGAAACCAGTCTTTTATCATCTTTTACTTTTTATCCGAAATATCAAATATGTGCTGGAATGTAACTCCAAACTTTCCACCACAGCAATTTATTATTATTATTATTATTATTATTATTGTTATTGTTATTATTGTTATTATTATTGTTATTGTTAGATACTGAAAAACAACATAATTAAAAATGTACCATTTGTAAAGGGATCCAACAGTTCACAAGCACGCGCATTCCTGCACAGGCGCACACGCTCCTTCCCGCTGAAACTCTGTGACATTTACCCCCTAGTGATCCCCCCACCACACGCACACGCACATGAATGCATGTGCGTGCCTGTGTACACCCCCCCCCCCCCCCCCCCCCCCCCCCCACACACACACACACATACTTTTTTGGTCTCCCGTGCACGGATTGTGTTCCTGGTCTCCGCGCACCGCTGAGCCCACCGCGGCTGCACCAATCACAGCCCAGCCTCACCCTACGCGCACAATGCACGCGGAAAACGCGACGCGCACACGCTACGTGCATCTGCGTCGCGCTGGTTGCGCCAAGATGAGCGTGGCCGTCCCGGTGCCGTGCGCGTGAGAGAGAGAGAGAGAGAGAACACATCTCCTTTTGGATAAGACGCCACAGCGCAGCGTTTCTTTCTGCATCTTTTCTTTTTTTCTCCTCTTTCTCCACCTCCTGCTGCTCCTCTCGCTACATCCCTCAGCTGTCGGTCTCTCCGGTTTAACGGCAGACCAACCGGAGAGCCTGCTTTGGTGGAAATACATTTTTTGTCCTTTTTTCCTCGTGATCGGTGTTGCTGGCGCGCGGTCGGTGCGCGCGTCTGGATTCCGGTGAATGGTGGATTTGGCGAACATGGAGTCCGTGGAGAAGGAATGCGGGGCCCTCGGGGGTCTGTTCCAGGCGATTGTCAACGACATGAAGGTAAAGGAAAATTAAAAAATAAATGAATCACCCATCAACACGTGACCACTAAGGATAATAACGGAGCCGGTGAATCGAACGCGGTAAAAACCGCCCTGTTGTCTGTATGTCGACACATTCCACACTGATGCTTCAACCGGGTTGCCGGTGCGAAACCCGCTCTTCCTCGTTCTGCGTCTCCATCCTGATGATGCTGCGCACGTAAACGTCCATAGATCCATTTTCGGACACCTTCGGGCTGGGCGTCGACCCAAAACCACAAAAAACCGACTCTGCTTCACAGAATAACGTCACGGAAAGAAATGCAATTTAACAAAACAACAGGCCTCGACAGAACCGATCTGTCTGTCTGCTGCCCCTTAGAGAGCTCAAAAACATCTAATGATCACTGATCGATACCCGATAAATGATCACTGATCGATACCAGATAAATGATCACTGATCGATACCGATAAATGATCCCTGATCTATATCCGATAAATGATCACCATATCCAATAAATATCCATATCCGATAATTGATCACTGATCAGTACTTGACAAATAATCACTGTTCTATAGCTGAGAACTGATTACTGATATATTCCCAAAAAATGATCACTGATAATAGCAAATAATACATAATCTACACCTGATAGCAGATCTATAGTTGATACATGCTAATGGATCTATAGGTTTGTAAATGGTAAATGATCTATACAGCTGATAGCAGATCTATAGTTGATACATGCTAATGGATCTATAGTTTATAAATGGTAAATGATCTACAGCTGATATACGAGTATAATAACAGATGATAACAGATCTGTAGTTGATAAATGCTATCAGATCTGTAATTTGTAAAAGATAATGGCGCTGTAGCTGATAAATAACAGATCTATAGTTTGTAAATGATAATGGCTCTGTAGTTGATAAATGATAACAGATCTGTAGTTTATAAATTATAATTGATCTGTAGTTGCTAAATGATAACAGATCTATAGTTTGTAAATGATAATGGCTCTGTAGTTGAAAAATGATAACAGATCTGTAGTTTGTAAATGATAATGGCTCTGTAGTTGATAAATGATAACACATCTATAGTTGATAAATGATAACTGCTCTGTAGTTTGTAAGTGATAATGGCTCTGTATTTGATAAAGGATAACAGATCTGTACTTTGTAAATGATAATGGCTCTGTAGTCGATAAATGATAACACATCTATAGCTGATAAATGATAACAGATCTGTAGTTTGTAAATGATAACAGATCTATAGTTGATAAATGATAACAGATGATAACAGATCTGTAGTTGATAAATGATAACTGCTCTGTAGTTTGTAAATGATAATGACTCTGTAGTTGATAAATGATAACTGCTCTGTAGTTTGTAAATGATAATGACTCTGTAGTTGATAAATGATAACACATCTATAGTTGATAAATGATAACTGCTCTGTAGTTTGTAAATGATAATGACTCTGTAGTTGATAAATGATAACACATCTATAGTTGATAAATGATAACTGCTCTGTAGTTTGTAAGTGATAATGGCTCTGTATTTGATAAAGGATAACAGATCTGTACTTTGTAAATGATAATGGCTCTGTAGTCGATAAATGATAACACATCTATAGCTGATAAATGATAACAGATCTGTAGTTTGTAAATGATAACAGATCTATAGTTGATAAATGATAACAGATGATAACAGATCTGTAGTTGATAACTGATAACAGATCCGTTGTTTGTAAATGATAGCAGATCTGTAGTTGATAAACGATAACAGATCTATAGTTTGTAAATGATAATGGCTCTGTAGCTGATAAATGATAACAGATGATAACCGATCTGTAGTTGATAAATGATAACGGATCTGTAGTTGATAAATGATAACAGATCTGTGGGTGATAAATGATAATGATCTGTAGTTGATAAACGATAACAGATCTGTAGTTTGTAAATGATAATGGCTCTGTAGTTGATAAATGATAACACATCTATAGTTGATGAATGATAACTGCTCTGTAGTTTGTAAGTGATAATGGCTCTATTTGATAAAGAATAACAGATCTGTAGTTTGTAAATGATAATGGCTCTGTAGTCGATAAATGATAACACATCTATAGCTGATAAATGATAACAGATCTGTAGTTTGTAAATGATAACAGATCTGTAGTTGATAAATGATAACAGATCCGTCATTTGTAAATGATAGCAGATCTGTAGTTGATAAACGATAACAGATCTATAGTTTGTAAATGATAATGGCTCTGTAGCTGATAAATGATAACAGATCTGTAGCTGATAAATGATAACAGATGATAACAGATCTGTAGTTGATAAATGATAACGGATCTGTAGTTGATAAATGATAACAGATCTGTGGGTGATAAATGATCTGTAGTTGATAAACGATAACAGATCTATAGTTTGTAAATGATAATGGCTCTGTAGTTGATAAATGATAACAGATGATAGCAGATCTGTAGTTGATACATGCTAATGGATCTATAGTTTATAAATGGTAAATGATCTACAGCTGATATACGAGTATAATAACAGATGATAACAGATCTGTAGTTGATAAATGCTATCAGATCTGTAATTTGTAAAAGATAATGGCGCTGTAGCTGATAAATAACAGATCTATAGTTTGTAAATGATAATGGCTCTGTAGTTGATAAATGATAACAGATCTGTAGTTTATAAATTATAATTGATCTGTAGTTGCTAAATGATAACAGATCTATAGTTTGTAAATGATAATGGCTCTGTAGTTGAAAAATGATAACAGATCTGTAGTTTGTAAATGATAATGGCTCTGTAGTTGATAAATGATAACACATCTATAGTTGATAAATGATAACTGCTCTGTAGTTTGTAAATGATAATGACTCTGTAGTTGATAAATGATAACACATCTATAGTTGATAAATGATAACTGCTCTGTAGTTTGTAAGTGATAATGGCTCTGTATTTGATAAAGGATAACAGATCTGTACTTTGTAATGATAATGGCTCTGTAGTCGATAAATGATAACACATCTATAGCTGATAAATGATAACAGATCTGTAGTTTGTAAATGATAACAGATCTATAGTTGATAAATGATAACAGATGATAACAGATCTGTAGTTGATAACTGATAACAGATCCGTTGTTTGTAAATGATAGCAGATCTGTAGTTGATAAACGATAACAGATCTATAGTTTGTAAATGATAATGGCTCTGTAGCTGATAAATGATAACAGATGATAACCGATCTGTAGTTGATAAATGATAACGGATCTGTAGTTGATAAATGATAACAGATCTGTGGGTGATAAATGATAATGATCTGTAGTTGATAAACGATAACAGATCTGTAGTTTGTAAATGATAATGGCTCTGTAGTTGATAAATGATAACACATCTGTAGTTGATGAATGATAACTGCTCTGTAGTTTGTAAGTGATAATGGCTCTATTTGATAAAGAATAACAGATCTGTAGTTTGTAAATGATAATGGCTCTGTAGTCGATAAATGATAACACATCTATAGCTGATAAATGATAACAGATCTGTAGTTTGTAAATGATAACAGATCTGTAGTTTGTAAATGATAATGGCTCTGTAGCTGATAAATGATAACAGATCTGTAGCTGATAAATGATAACAGATGATAACAGATCTGTAGTTGATAAATGATAACGGATCTGTAGTTGATAAATGATAACAGATCTGTGGGTGATAAATGATCTGTAGTTGATAAACGATAACAGATCTATAGTTTGTAAATGATAATGGCTCTGTAGTTGATAAATGATAACAGATGATAGCAGATCTGTAGTTGATAAACGATAACAGATCTATAGTTTGTAAATGATAATGGCTCTGTAGCTGATAAATGATAACAGATGATAACTGATCTGTAGTTGATAAATGATAACATATGATAACAGATCTGTAGTTGATAAATGATAACGGATCTGTAGTTGATAAATGATAACAGATCTGTGGGTGATAAATGATAATGATCTGTAGTTGATAAACGATAACAGATCTGTAGTTTGTAAATGATAATGGCTCTGTAGTCGATAAATGATAACACATCTATAGCTGATAAATGATAACAGATCTGTAGTTTGTAAATGATAACAGATCTGTAGTTGATAAATGATAACAGATGATAACAGATCTGTAGTTGATAAAGGATAACAGATCCGTCATTTGTAAATGATAGCAGATCTGTAGTTGATAAACGATAACAGATCTATAGTTTGTAAATGATAATGGCTCTGTAGCTGATAAATGATAACAGATGATAACAGATCTGTAGTTGATAAATGATAACAGATCTGTGGGTGATAAATGATAATGATCTGTAGTTGATAAACGATAACAGATCTATAGTTTGTAAATTATGATGGCTCTGTAGCTGATAAATGATAACAGATGATAACAGATCTGTAGTTGATAAATGATAACGGATCTGTAGTTGATAAATTATAACAAATCTGTAGCTGATAAATGATAATGATTTGTAGTTGATAAATTATAACAGATCTGTAGTTGATAAATGATAACAGATATCAATCAATTCAATCAATTTTATTTATATAGCGCCAAATCACAACAAACAGTTGCCCCAAGGCGCTTTATATTGTAAGGCAAGGCCATACAATAATTACGTAAAAACCCCAACGGTCAAAACGACCCCCTGTGAGCAAGCACTTGGCGACAGTGGGAAGGAAAAACTCCCTTTTAACAGGAAGAAACCTCCAGCAGAACCAGGCTCAGGGAGGGGCAGTCTTCTGCTGGGACTGGTTGGGGCTGAGGGAGAGAACCAGGAAAAAGACATGCTGTGGAGGGGAGCAGAGATCAATCACTAATGATTAAATGCAGAGTGGTGCATACAGAGCAAAAAGAGAAAGAAACACTCAGTGCATCATGGGAACCTCCCAGCAGTCTAAGTCTATAGCAGCATAACTAAGGGATGGTCCAGGGTCACCTGATCCAGCCCTAACTATAAGCTTTAGCAAAAAGGAAAGTTTTAAGCCTAATCTTAAAAGTAGAGAGGGTGTCTGTCTCCCTGATCTGAATTGGGAGCTGGTTCCACAGGAGAGGAGCCTGAAAGCTGAAGGCTCTGCCTCCCATTCTACTCTTACAAACCCTAGGAACTACAAGTAAGCCTGCAGTCTGAGAGCGAAGCGCTCTATTGGGGTGATATGGTACTACGAGGTCCATAAGATAAGATGGGACCTGATTATTCAAAACCTTATAAGTAAGAAGAAGAATTTAAAATTCTATTCTAGAATTAACAGGAAGCCAATGAAGAGAGGCCAATATGGGTGAGATATGCTCTCTCCTTCTAGTCCCTGTCAGTACTCTAGCTGCAGCATTTTGAATTAACTGAAGGCTTTTCAGGGAACTTTTAGGACAACCTGATAATAATGAATTACAATATTCCAGCCTAGAGGAAATAAATGCATGAATTAGTTTTTCAGCATCACTCTGAGACAAGACCTTTCTAATTTTAGAGATATTGCGCAAATGCAAAAAAGAAGTCCTACATATTTGTTTAATATGCGCTTTGAATGACATATCCTGATCAAAAATGACTCCAAGATTTCTCACAGTATTACTAGAGGTCAGGGCCAAATCACAACAAACAGTTGCCCCAAGGCACTTTATATTGTAAGGCAAGGCCATACAATAATTATGTAAAACCCCAACGGTCAAAACGACCCCCTGTGAGCAAGCACTTGGCTACAGTGGGAAGGAAAAACTCCCTTTTAACAGGAAGAAACCTCCAGCAGAACCAGGCTCTATAACTCTATAGCTGATAAATGATAACAGTTCTGTAGTTGATAAATGATAACAGATATGTAGTTGATAAATGATAACAGATATGTAGTTGATAAATGATAACTGATCTATTGCTGATAAATGATAACAGATATGTAGTTGATAAATGATAACAGATCTATTGCTGATAAATGATAACAGATATGTAGTTGATAAATGATAACAGATCTATTGCTGATAAATGATAACAGATATGTAGTTGATAAATGATAACAGATCTATTGCTGATAAATGATAACAGATATGTAGTTGATAAATGATAACAGATCTATTGCTGATAAATGATAACAGATATGTAGTTTATAAATGATAACAGATCTATTGCTGATGAATCATAATGGATATATAGCAAATAATAACAGATTTGTTGCTGACAAATGATCTATAGCTAATAAATGATAATTGATCTGTAATTGATAATTGATCTATAGCTGATAACAGATCTATAGCTCGTAACTGATCTATTGCTGGTAACTGATGATGAATCTATAGCTGATAAACGATGACAGGTCTATGAACGATATGTCGAAGTCAACCTGGATCGATGGTCAACATGACTTTGACATGTATGATGTCATAAAGAGTGCAGCATCATTGATTTCCTGTCAGAAAGGCGTGGGAAAGCAAAGCGGACACTGGGGTCTCTGATTTGGATGTTGGTGCACTCAGAGGGTCGACGCCTGTTGTAGACGTTACTGCATGCCTTTATCTGCTGAAAGGTGAGAGTCAACAAGCCAGCGGATGACCAGTCACAAGCTCCTCTCTGAAGTACACAGCGTGCACGTTGCATCGGCTGTCATTTGAGCTACCTGTACCATGAAACAGGATTAAATTCTGCACGATTAAAGTATCAGCTGTTTGAACAAATTACGTTGTCCTCAGAAATGTGCTGTATGTCTGTAGTGTCACATCTGATGTTTGTCATGTACAGGACCAAATCATTCCAAGTCATTCGGACAGGACTCAACGCTCCTCCAGAGAGTCCTGGGACTGAAGACATCCAGCACCCTAATGTAAACCCGGCATGAGTGTAATTGTGAATTTCTGCCCCACGTACTTGTTGTTTTGACACCCACACACTTTGTAACGGTGTCGTATTAACATGACGGCGCCTTTCAGCCAATGTAGCAGAAAATGGAGCAGGAGGAGTAAATGAACACACATGGTCTTATTCATTCATTCATTCATTCATTCATTTATTCATTTTCTGCTGCTTATCTTGGTCTGGGCAGAAGACTAAGTTGCTCATCCCACATTTCCTCATCCTCGGCCAAGTTCTCTCACTCTTCCTGGGAAATTCTGAGGTGTTCCCAAGCCACCTGGGAAATAATCTCTCCAGGATGTCCTGAGCCTTCCCTGGGGCCTCCTCCCAGTCGGACGTCTTGAAGACCCCCCTAAGGAGACGACTGGGGGATATCTTCACCGGATCCCCAAACCACCTCAGCTGGATCCTTTCAATGCAAAGATCTGGATTCAGTCCAAGTCTTGTCCAGATATTCAAGCCTCTCACCCCGTCGCAGACTGGAAACCAAGATACCCGATGGAGGAACCTCATTTCTGGAACCTCTATCCGCGATCATGTTCTTTGGTCATTACCCAAAGTTCATGACCACAGGTGAGGACAGGAGAATAAATCCACTGGGACATAGAGAGTCTCGCCATCCAGAGTCTATAAAACATCAGATGCACCGCCAGTCTGTCTTTCGGTCTAGCCATCTCTCTTGTTCATTCGAGGGTTAAATCACATTGCTCAGCACTGGTAGAGTAAATTTGTCTGGGGTAGTCGAGAGCCTGAATGATGATTTTTCTTTGTTATTAATCCACCGTCTTCCCGTTGGAATCCTTGGCATGTTTTCCAGTCCTGACAGTATTACGGAGGACAAAACCTGTTCAGCGGCCCTCAGGGAACTGAACCAGCAGTCATTGGCATTGAAGGCCAAGTGAAGGTCTTGGTTCCTGATGTTTGGGCCACTCTGGCATCTGTTCTAAAGTTTGCCTGTCTGCAGAACACCAACATCAGCAGACCCGCCCACTTCAGAAAGCACTTTTATTTCCTCTTTTCGCCGTCCTCGTTTCCTCTTTTCCACCTATAAATTCACAATGTCTTCAATCCCACAGTCCTGAAGGTGCTGTTTGTGTTTCTTGTGGGTTTGGTTTCTTGGTTCTGACATGGCAGGATATGAACTGAGGCTTGTTGCTGTACCTGAGGGGTTAAAGGTCACAGAATTGCCGACATTGAGAGTAATTTCCAGATTTTAGCCTGAAAGCTTAGAATATATTTATGGGGTCAAAGTTCAAGATAAAGGCCAAAGGTCATGGTCAGAAACATATGAAACGAGCAATTTGCTGTGAGGGCCAGAAGCGTGGGCCGGCATTATTGCTGATGGCTGTTCTGTTTTGTCAGCGCGTTGGTGTTTGAGGAGCTGAGGGCACGTTCTCATCGTCTGTGATGACACCTCTGGAGGCCACGCCTCCACTTAAGTGAATTAAAACCACACAGGTCACAGAGGGTTAATGTGATGACACGCTGAGGTTGTGCCCAGTCAGCTGGCTGCATGGAGGTGATTTTGTCTTCAGCATCTCTGACGTCTTTCACGTTAATGCTGATGTTCATCAAAGATGTGCTGTTCTACTTTGTACACTGTTTGCATGGACAAGATGTTGGTTTGGGTCACGGAGTCCAGCAACATAGGTGTCATCTTTGCAGAATCAATGGGTGTCCTCACTCCAGTACTTGAGAACTTGAGGAATCTGTATCTGGATGTGCAGTTTCCCCAAATCAACACAAAGATCCAGACATTGACTGATGTTCTGGACCGGGTCTGGTTCCTCTGGGATTTTGAGTTCGAGAGAAAGGTGGGAACATCTTATAGAGTCATCAGGCCACTAGACAGAGGTCTTTAGTAATGCTTATACATTTACAGAATAATGAAAGTCCAAGTCTTCAGGCTCCTTCAGGGAGCTTCCTGTCTCAGAGTATGACTGTGAGACTTGGATGCTCATCAGTGACCGAAGGTAACACTAAGATGTCTTTAGTACCAGGTCTGTTTGGAGGATCCTTTGGTACTCCTGGAATGACTTCGTGATGAGGAGGATCACTGACATTGTGAAGGAACTTCAGGTTCAACATTTTGTCCATGTGGTGTGTTTCTCTGGTCATTATTCAGCACAGACACTGTTCCTTCAGTACGGCCTGACGTGATCCAGGTGCCTCCGCTGGAGATGTCCAAGGACACATCCGCATTTCAGTTGGGTGCAGCAGATAGATGGTTACTTTGGAGAGGTGGGGCTGTGCCGGATATCTGCCCGGGTGGTTGCCATCCAGAAGTTATGGTGGTTCTGGTTGTGTGGTGAATGTGACACCAGCGCATGCTTCAGAGTCCTCCTCCTGGTGGGTTGTTTCTCTCTACAGCGGCCATAACACTCAGTCCTATGAAAACACCTTTTGCATGTGAGTGGATATGTGCAGGCAGAGTGTAGGTGCATCGTGAACCTGCTTATTTAAGCGCATCTCATCTCTTTGTACAGCACCGGACTTTAGACCAGGGACTGGTTGTTCTCAGGGTCAAACGTTTTGGATGATGGATGATATCATCGCTTCAGCTCTGTGCTCGACCACTCCTCTTTTTTAGACCAACCTGCTAACTGGAGTGCAAGTAGTCTTGTGATTTAGAGTTTGCAGGCAATGCATTTCAAAATAACTGTGTCAGGTGGAAAGTAGCCGCGACACTTTTGCAGTGGGTGTAAGATACGATTCATCTGTGGGAATCTGCTGCATATGAGATCAAACGGTTCAGCTGTCAAACCAGAAGATGTGGACATAAACCAGCACAGACGCCGTTCCTTTAGTACGGCGTGACAATAATTTGCTGTGTCTCTGAGCAGTGCTGCAGGACTGAAGATGCTCTGTGGAGTGTGTGTGTGTGTGTGTGTGTGTGGTCCGGGGACTTCCCACGACTGCTTTTGGTTTAAAGCAGAGAACTTAAAGATGACCCACAGTTTTCTCTCTGCACCGTCCTGCAGCTCTCATTCCTTCACACTCACTGGCCACTTTATTAGGTACACCTTGCTAGTACTGGGTTGGGTCCAATTTTGCCTTCAGTTCTGCCTTAATTCTTGGTGTCAAAGATTCAACAAGGTGTTGGAAACGTTCCTCAGAGATGCTGGTCCATATTGACATGATGGCATCACGCCCATTCAACCAGTCTCCCCTGATGTCTAAGGCATTTTCTTCCACACAGCTGCTGCTCACTGGATATCTTCTCTTTTTTGGACCATTCTCTGTAAACCCTAGAGATGGTTGTGGGTGAAAATCCCAGTAGATCAGCAGTTTCTGAAATACTCAGACCAGCCCATCGAGCACCAACAACCATGTCACGTTCAAAGTCACTTAAATCCTTTTTCTTCCCCATTCTGATGCTCGATTTGAACTTCAGTAAGTCGTCTTCACCACATCTAGATGCCTAAATGCGTTGAGTTGCTGCCGTGTGATTGGCTGAGTTGTTATTTGTTTGAACAAGCAATTGAACAGGTGTACCTAATAAAGTGGCCAGTGAGTGAATGATTCAATTTTTTTTTTTTTTCTGAAAACCTCCGGGTAAATCATCATTGAAGATTGCTTTACGGTAAAATTTGTAAATTTTTTTGTGTTGCACATTTGTGCGTCAGTAAAATCACTTTTTATCTTCTGTCCTCAAATATGACAAATGTTAAAAAATATCTTCTGTGCATCATAAGATCTGACAAAGTGCTGTTATTGACTATGAATTTGTATGCTGGCGGCACCTGACACCAGATGAACGTTTTTCCGAGGAGCTTTTGGAAGCATCACATAATGGGAGTGTGCAGTCACCACGTGCACATGCACGAGCTGCACTGATGATCAAATAGGACGAGTAGTGCTGCAGATAAGAGAATATTTACAGAGGAATCCTTCAAATGGTAATGCAAGCACCACATTTGACACAAATACTCCTTAGACATAACTCTTTTGAAAAAGCAGAGTCTCCACTTGAATTTTCAATAGGTGGCCAGGTAGAGGTCAGTGAAGACTGAAATTGAAAAATGCTCCAATCATCAATCAATCAATCAATCAACTTTTTTCTTGTATAGCGCCAAATCACAACAAACAGTTGCCCCAAGGCATGTTGCCCCAAGGCATGTTAAAAGGTATACCACATTATTTGTCTGATCATAAAGATGTCAGAAAGGTATAGTTTGTATGATCTATGATTGAATGTTATGGAGTTATGGGGCAAAAACATTAAGACTTTTTGAGGAGCAATACACTGACTGGATTAATCATTTCCGAGAGAAAAAAAACAGGCTTCAAAATAAAAGCAATAAGGTTTGAGTTCAGTCATAAAGGTCCGGTGACAAAAAGTCACAAATCATCGGGTAAAGGTGGACGAATGATCCTGCAACTTTCCCATCACAAAAAAAAAGAGCTGAAACAACTAATTGAGTTAATCGATTAAAATAGATTATTAAAATAGTTGTCAACTAATTTAGTCATCGATTAGTTGCTAAATAACTTAGTTTAGTTTCTTCCATATAATCAACCGAGCTTTGCTTTGAATCTTGAACCAATGAAGGAGTGCTTCGAGTTGCTGCTTCAATTTCTTTTATTTCACTTTATCTTAATTTCCCCCACTAAAACCCTAAAGAGCATAGGTCTGTGAGGAATATTAACCTTTTTATGTTAAACTGACCTGTTATGGTCTTCTGAAACAGTTGATAGATGTATTATATGCTAATGCAGATGCTAACGCATTAGCATGTCTATGGCGTTTTCAATGTTAAAGTTAGCATTAAGCTGCTGGCATTTCAGCATGGTTGTGCATTTGTTTTCTGTAAAATAATTAATGGCTCAGTCTTTGTTGTTGTAAAAGAGTCAAATGTATTACAAATTATAATTTATTTATTTATTTTTTATATATTAATAATAATAGCAGCAATAATAATAGTAATAATAACTCATAATGCTACAATACAATTTTAGAGAAAGAGACATGAGTCACGTGTGTCGTTGTGAAATGACCACATAGTTTACAAGTTATACAGAGAATGTTGGACATATCAATCAATCAATCAATTTTTTTTATATAGCGCCAAATCACAACAAACAGTTGCCCCAAGGCGCTTTATATTGTAAGGCAAGGCCATACAATAATTATGTAAAACCCCAACGGTCAAAACGACCCCCTATGAGCAAGCACTTGGCTACAGTGGGAAGGAAAAACTCCCTTTTAACAGGAAGAAACCTCCAGCAGAACCAGGCTCAGGGAGGGGCAGTCTTCTGCTGGGACTGGTTGGGGCTGAGGGAGAGAACCAGGAAAAAGACATGCTGTGGAGGGGAGCAGAGATCAATCACTAATGATTAAATGCAGAGTGGTGCATACAGAGCAAAAAGAGAAAGAAACAGTGCATCATGGGAACCCCCCAGCAGTCTACGTCTATAGCAGCATAACTAAGGGATGGTTCAGAGTCACCTGATCCAGCCCTAACTATAAGCTTTAGCAAAAAGGAAAGTTTTAAGCCTAATCTTAAAAGTAGAGAGGGTGTCTGTCTCCCTGATCTGAATTGGGAGCTGGTTCCACAGGAGAGGAGCCTGAAAGCTGAAGGCTCTGCCTCCCATTCTACTCTTACAAACCCTAGGAACTACAAGTAAGCCTGCAGTCTGAGAGCGAAGCGCTCTATTGGGGTGATATGGTACTACGAGGTCCCTAAGATAAGATGGGACCTGATTATTCAAAACCTTATAAGTAAGAAGAAGAATTTTAAATTCTATTCTAGAATTAACAGGAAGCCAATGAAGAGAGGCCAATATGGGTGGGACATATAATGAGTCAGGCTACAGTTTTTGATTTAGGTTTTATGGTTAACTGGTTATGCTAATTGCTCATTTGCAGCAACAAAAATACCTCTTTTTTCACCACATATTTTATAACATTTATATGTTTCAATGTTGTTTTATGGCAACTCAGCACTTTGATAAAGCAATGCCATTTAAAAAAATTTTTTTGTTCATTATTATAAACTGTTTTATTCTTTATTATTTTATATTTCAACAGACAAGGGACATTTGACGATTTGTTGATTTTCAAGTATTTTAAGTTTTCAAATAATCTGTTGTTAAATAAAGTGATGGGAGGAGAGAAAAATTGTTTCCCTGGCACATTTTTTAAAAATTCCCCGCTAATCCGATTAATCGTGTCGAAACCCCATCAGATTCATCGATGTTCCAAATAATCGTTTGTTGTAGCCCTACCAAAAAACCTGCGCACCAAGAGTGCAAGAGTGTGAAAACGAAACATTCACGATCACGGGACCGAAACTGGGTATAAAACCAAACTGCCTCCGCTGCTGGCCCCGCCCACCATCTCTGTCGCTGTTCCCACGGATAGATGGGTCACATGGATCACGCGAACGCGCCATGCCAGGCTGTGTGGCATGGGGGATCGCTCCGTGGCAGGTTCTGCTGTTGTACAAATAATGAATGTTTATGAGTTCAATGGTACAAATATTTCATGAGGTGAAAGCTGGAACATACCATTCAACGAGGTGAGAAACATATTAGATTTATACAGAAATGAGCAGTTTTGAAGCGTTTTCCACCATCTTGGTTTATTTTGTTCTCAGTCAGCTGATGTCACATTTCCCTTTTAACCTGAACCCAACCTGGAACAGTTTCGAAGGACAACAAGATAACATGATTATGGTAAAAATAAAACTTTAAACAAGACGTTATTCAAGAGCAGGTTGTATGATTGAAACTTGTGGATTTTTTGCATCAACTAAATCTGTTAAATGTCGTTTGTACGTCGAAGTCGGAGTCTCAGCGTGTTTAATGCAGCCAGACATTTTCATGCAGTGTGGAAAAAACAAAACAAAACCATAAAACTCGTAAAGGAGCATCTTTGTGGTTGGAGCTCGTTAAAATCTCGGGCTCATTAGGAGGAGCTGCGGAGATGAATGAGCACGACTGGCTGTGAACGCTGGAACTCATCCAGGACGCCGTCCCACAGAGAAGCTTTTGTGAGGATGTCAGAACCTTCTCATCACACACAGACACATACACACACACACACACACACTGGAGTAACAGTAAATGTGGCAGATCATTATTCTCTTGTTGGAGATCTGAATGAACAGAAAGCTCCCTTCATGCTTCATAAATCACGCCATTTTTAGGACTTTGGAACTTCTCACTTATTGGCGGATTGGACTTTCTATAAATTA
The DNA here is from genome assembly GCF_902500255.1 of Thalassophryne amazonica. Lineage (NCBI taxonomy): Eukaryota > Metazoa > Chordata > Actinopteri > Batrachoidiformes > Batrachoididae > Thalassophryne > Thalassophryne amazonica. The sequence continues at coordinate 7,390,495 of NC_047104.1, forward strand.
CATGATATTTATTTATTCTGATCTGAGAGCTGTGAAATGTTCAAGAGGAAATAAATGTTCCAGTGGTCATCACTAAATGCTGAGCTTCCTTCTTCCAGATGTTTTGTCTGGTCTTCACCGCGGCCTCCTTCAGTCGCTGCTCCTTTGTGGGTCTTTCTGCCCTCAGTTTAGTCTTCAGGTTCTACTGGAGTCAGCTCAGGTGACTGACTTGGATGTGATAGAACTTTCCATTTCTTTGCCTTGAGAAGCTCTTGCATTGCTTTGGCAGGATGCTTTTTGGCTCATGATCCATCTGTTAAGTGGAACTTGAAACTTGAGGAGCATCACATATATATGTAAAGAGTTCGTTTTAGCTCGCACAGGAAAGGGAGTGATGAAAATCTTTTTTTTGTTCTTGTCAGATTTAGATTTGCTGAGCTCTTTTTTTCTTTTTATCACGATTGGATGACTTCATCTGCTAAACAAGAAAAAAAAAAGTTTACAGGGCAAATCAGATGTATGTTTGAATTCCCAGTTACTGAATATACAGTACAGGGTGAACACAAAACACTCCTTGGTTTCAAATATTCATAATCTCAAAAGTCACATGAATAATTTTACAGTTTTGGTATCAACAGTTGCAGAAACTCAAGGTTTTTTTCTCTTTTGCAGATTCTTCTTCAAAATTGTATTCTATTTTCCAGAGTTGTACTGTTTTTTTTTAACTAGTTTTGGAGGTCCTTCTACTTACAGTATATACACATAATAAATACTAAAAAAATCATGCATTATTATTATTATTATTAATATCTATATATGAAATGGCGTGCACAGCTAACCAAAAAGTTAGCTTTGATAACTATTAATCCGCTAACTGAAAAATTAACTTTTATAAAGCCAAACCAATAAACCCCTAACAAATTTAGTGGAAGTTACAGCTAAACCAATAACTTTTAGAGTTGAATCCAGCACACTAGCAGCTACTGATACTTCTGAGTAAATTCAAAGGCAGTCACAAACAACAAAGAGCCAGCGCTTCTGTCTAAGATCAGCTTTCTGTCAGCAAAAGAGAACTGGTGACCAGAGAGAAGACATGCAAAGCAAGGCAGTTTTGACTTATGGTTAACATTTTAAACAAACTAATGCAGGACAGGTTATCGAAATGAACATCAATTCTGTCATTTTTACAAAGTGAAATTATTAGCTATATGTTTTAAAGTAATGCATTAATTCTGAAGATTTGAGTGTTTATAGACACACATGCCAAAAGGCATTATGGGAAATGAGCTTCCTGTCATCAGCGGTTGCTCGGTTTATTTATATGTAAAAGTTACTGTAACATGTGTGTTGGTATTTTTACAAATAAATTTGTATTTGTAAATATACCATTTTTTCATTTGTAAAAAAAGGCCATTTGAAAATTGAAAATTCTGTTTGCTAAGTGTGATACGTGAATACCAATTGTCACACATGCTTTTGGCATGTTTGTCTGTAAACGCTCAAATCTTCAAAATTAGTGTGTGTCACAGTGGGCAGTTGTTAGTAAATGTCTGCTCAAACACGGTACATGTTCCCCAGCCGTGACATCCAGAACCAGAGATCTCCACAGCCGCTCCTGTGGGTGGCCACACCCCCTGTCAGTTCAGCGCACACACCAACACGTCACTGTCTCTGTTTGCAAAGCCACACTTGTGGGGCACTTAGACAAATTTCACATCCAGCTCAACAGTGATTGTCTGTTGACTGTTTTTGTGATGATAGTGCAAATGGCCACACATTTTCTAAGTGCCAAATGAGTGGTGTTAGATGTTCATGTGTGTCAGCTGGAATTTGGTCAACACCTGCTGCGAGAGTGTTCGATGGGCTTGCACAGAGCTGGTGCAAGACCTGGTACAAGTATTTGTGCTGGTGTGCGCAAATAGTTGTAGCAACAGGTGTAAGAGGCATTGGAGGCAGCTTCGATTTTATACGTTTTGCATACGATTCCCGCTTCATGCACACTTCATGCGCAATTTGACCAAATTCACACTATGTGTGAAGGGGCCCTAAAGTTGTGTAACTAGGATGTCATGCAGACAGCAAAATTAAAAGGTTATTTCAAAATAAGCCCTTCAGAAAGGAAAATTAAGAGGTCACACAGGTTTTATACAGAATAGAGGAGTAAATTACCTACATTTCTTTCAGCCTGAGTGTCTTCACGTTATATATCTGATCAGTCACCAGCTGCCTGCTCATTTAAAATCCCTGGAGAAACACTTGGCTTCGCCTCGTTGAATCATATGTTCCAGCATTGACCAAATTAAATATTCATTCCATTGAAAGAACATAAAAACATTATTTGTTTTATATAATGGCTAAAATGGATCCTTGTCATTTGACATTTTATTCATTTATAAACAACAGAAAAGAGACTTACATTTTGGTGTTCCACTGCTGCTAAAATCCAAATTGTAACGTGTAGTCTGTGATGCTGTGCACTGAATTTGGGCTTCCATTAAAAAAAAAAACTTTGTGTAGTTCCTCAGTCCAGCCAAAAATCACGTCAGCTTTTCAGGTTTTCATGCATCCAGACAGTTAACAGCGGAGTGGATTTTGTGTGTGTGTGTGTGTGTGTGTGTGTGTGTGTGTAGGTTATAAGAACTAGCCCCGGCAGTTAGCTCAATTAAACTGTTTCGCTTCTGTCATTGTCCCGTGTGCACATGGTGCATGCGCATGTTCACACATAAGGGATGCGCTTGTGCATGTGTGTACTACCAAAAAAAGGACTGTATATTTCCTCAGTACAACAAAAAAATTAGAGAAATTAGTCCAGATTTTCATTCTAACTTCCTGCTAACAGCCTCCAGACGGCTTACAGTGCAGTGGATTTGTTTTGTGTGTGCGTGCGCGTGTGTGTATGTGCCTGCATAGTGCAATGGTACCAAATGTATGGAACCAAATTTGCACTCTTAATGGAACCAAATCACACTCTAAATGCAATACAACACAAATGGGACAAATAATCCATGTAATGTGACATACAAAGCACCAATCAAATGACATGGATCCACTCAGCCATTATATAATGTAAAATATATATTAAATGGGGTTTTCATTGTTAAATTTAAATGGACACAAAATCTGTAAATGGATCAAACTTTGTCAGTTGATAGTGAGTGCCAGTCTGAAGTGAATGACTTTTATATCGAGCTTTTCCAGGAATCAGTGCACAAAAGAAACTCCAATAATAAAAGTAAACTACAAAATTACACCAAAACCCCAAATGAAGGATCTGATTAAAAAAATCAAAAGTGTGTCCAACACTGTGGGTCACCAATCAGTGTCCATCTGATGGTTTCTGTTCAAACTGCATCACATCTCATTCAGGATTTTGTCCATCCCGTGTTTATCTGTTCGTGTTTATTATTTTTGGAATTTAAAAGTCATCTGCAGCAAAACCCAATAAATAGGATGAACAAACGGGGTGGTGGTGGTGTCGCGCTTTATGTTAATTCTGCTTATCACTGTGAAATCATTCAAAACATGTGTTTCTCTTTGGAAAATGTCATGGAATGTGTCACTGTGGAAATTAAATGCGAAAAAATAAAAAAATATAATTGTAAGTTGTGTTTACAGAGCACCAGGATCAAACATAAAATTTTTTGTGGGAAAGTTGATTGAAATGTACAACATTATTAAAAATAAGTCTATATTTGTTTGTGGAGACTTCAGCATTGACTTCTTAAATCCTCACGGTCAAATACATATAACTGAATTGATAAATTCTGTGTTTTGTTTGGGAATGTATCCAGTAATTACTCATCCAACTAGGATAACTGCAAACACAGCGACACTTATTGATAATATACTTACCAATGTTACTGTGGGGAATGTAGAGGGGGGATTACTTATTAGTGATATCAGTGATCATTTGCCGGTTTTTGTAGTTTTGAATTCTTTAATTGACAAAACTGACCATACTGAAAGTACAAATTTCCAGAGGAAAATAACAGAGGAGACTTTGGAAAATCTTAGAATGGACTTAAGGGATCAAAACTGTAGTGACATTTACATTGAGGATATTGATCAATCTTATGAGTCATTCATTTCTATTATTTCTAATTTATATGATAAACATTGCCCTTTGGTATCAAATGTTGGAAATAAGCATAATGTTGACAAACCGTGGATTACTAAGGGACTGCAAAATGCATGTAAAAAGAAAAATTTTCTGTACAAGCAATTCTTAAAACTAAGAACATTTGATGCTGAGAAAAGATATAAGACATAAAAATAAGCTAACTAACATTATGCGATCTTGTAAAATAGATAAAAAAAATAGATAAATAAAAATTTTTTATAGTGATTTATTGGAAAAAAATAAAAGAAGCATTAAGGGTACTTGGAAGATTTTAAATGAAGTCATAAATGTTGTGTGGGCCGCTGAAGAGGAGGTACTGCTGGCCCACCACCACCAGAGGGCGCCCTGCCTGGAGTGCGGGCTCCAGGCACCAGAGGGCGCTGCCGCATCATGGGAGTAATCTGGGTGACAGCTGTCACCCATCACCAAACACAGCTGTTTCCACTCAGCACCGAGGTATATCAGGAGGACGGCGTCTCCACCTCAGTGCCGAGATATCACCTAAGACCAAGGTAGTATTCTCTGCAGGTATACTTTGCATTATTACTTAAGACTGTCAAAACTGTTTTTCAGGACTGGTGACTACTAAGAACCTTATTCCTTGGATAAGTACTCACCTTCCTGCTGAACTTTGTCAAGAGGTGGAGGCGGCTTCTCCCCTCTCTGTAACTGGGTGCGTTCATCCACTCCTGTGTGTTGTTGCTCTCTCCTGCCAGCAGTACCGGATCCGACGAGCGGAGGCAGTGGCCACCTGGGAAGTCGGGACTTGGCGGTTCCAGTATTTCCAGGGTTCGGTGGCAGAGGAGATCTGGGTGGTTCCGGTTCGACTGAGACGGACGTCTCCTACCTTCGAGCCTGCCCACACGACACCAGCGGATTCGACCCTAAATTGTGTTTGTTGTATTACTCTTGCTTGTTCAGTAGTAAATCTTGTTATTTACTTTCTCCATTGTCCGTTCATTGCGCCCCCTGTTGTGGGTCCGTGTTCCAACACTTTCACAACAGGATATCTCGGCCAGCGTCATGGACCCCGAGGGGCGTCAACCGGCTGTTGAACGGCCAATGGAAGACCAAGACGCGGCGGAGGCTTCGGGAGGGGTAATCGGCGAGTTGCAGCGGATCCTCACCGCTTTCACCTCTCGGATCGATTCAATGACCGAGCAATACGTTCTCCTAAACCGCAGGGTGGAGGCTCTCGCCGCACACGTGGAGGCGCGCCCTTCGGGCGCCGCTGCGGCTCTCCCTCCCGAGGACCCTGCGCGTAAAAGTGACGTTCCACTGGTCGTTCAACGGTCCCTTCCTCCGTCCCCAGAAGCATACATAAGCCCTCCAGAACCGTACGGAGGCTGTGTGGAGACGTGCGCGGATTTCCTGATGCAGTGTTCGCTCGTCTTCGCACAGCGTCCCGTGATGTACGTGACTGACGCTAGCAAGGTAGCTTATGTAATAAATCTGCTTCGCGGGGAGGCACGCGCTTGGGCTACAGCGCTCTGGGAGCAGAACTCACGGCTCCTTCATACGTACGTTGGGTTTGTACGGGAGCTCAGAACGGTGTTCGACCATCCCAACAGAGGAGAGTCCGCTTCAACCGCACTACTGTCAATGAGACAGGGGCGTCGGAGCGCAGCTGCCTATGCAGTCGCCTTCCGCATCGCGGCGGCGAGATCCGGCTGGAATAGCACTGCCCTCCGCGCCGCCTTTGTAAACGGACTGTCACTGGTCCTAAAAGAGCATCTGGTGGCGAAGGACGAACCGCGGGACTTAGACGGGCTCATCGATCTAGTCATACGACTCGACAACCGGTTAGAAGAACGCCGTCGGGAACGAGGCGAAGGGCGTGGCCAGGCACGCGTCGTCCCTCTCCCTTCCGGTTCCGATCGAGCACCGCCTTCCCCACGCTCCACAGCCCCTGCACTCCGTGGGGTCACAGCTCCCCCTACTGACGAAGCTAGGGACACGAGTAGGGCAACATTTAGGGCACCAGATGCACAGAGGAAATGGACCCACGGAGCGTGTCTGGTTTGTGGTTCAATAGAGCACCATGTGAGAGACTGCCCCGAGCGGTCAAACGCCAAATGCCCGCCCCTAGAGACTGGGCCAGGGGTGGGTCAAAACATTCACGTGGGACACACCCACATTGCTACACGACTCCCAGTCACGATCCTGTTTGAGGATTCAACCCTGAAGGCCCCAGCACTGGTGGACACGGGCTCTGAGGGGAATCTGCTTGACAGTAGATGGGCCAGGGAGATAGGGCTCCCTCTGGTGGCTCTTACCTCGCCTGTGCAGGTTCGGGCACTGGATGGCTCCCTACTCCCACCAATTACGCACAAGACACCTCCAGTAACTCTGGTGGTGTCAGGTAACCACCGGGAGGTGATCGAGTTCTTCGTGACTAAGGCCACCTCCCGTGTGGTTTTAGGGTTTCCATGGATGCTTAAACACAATCCCCGGATTGATTGGCCGTCCGGGGTAGTGGTTCAGTGGAGCGAAACCTGCCATCGGGAGTGTCTCGGTTCCTCGGTTCCTCCCGGCTCCCAAGCTAAAGAGGAGGTCCGAGTCCCGCCCAATCTGAAGGCGGTGCCAGCGGAGTACCATGACCTCGCTGACGTGTTCAGCAAGGATCTGGCTCTCACGCTTCCTCCCCACCGCCCGTATGATTGTGCCATCGATTTGGTTCCAGGCAGTGAGTTCCCGTCCAGTAGGCTGTACAACCTCTCACGGCCGGAACGCGAATCAATGGAGACCTACATCCGGGACTCATTAGCTGCCGGATTGATCCGGAATTCCACCTCACCGATGGGCGCAGGTTTCTTTTTTGTGGGTAAAAAAGATGGCGGGCTTCGTCCATGCATTGATTACAGGGGGTTGAACGAGATCACGGTTCGCAACCGATACCCGTTGCCCTTGTTGGATTCAGTGTTCACTCCCTTGCATGGAGCCAAAATCTTCACCAAGCTGGATCTTAGAAATGCGTATCATTTGGTTCGGATTCGGAAGGGAGACGAATGGAAGACGGCATTTAACACCCCCTTAGGTCATTTTGAGTACCTGGTCATGCCGTTCGGTCTCACTAACGCTCCCGCGACTTTCCAAGCATTGGTAAACGATGTCTTGCGGGACTTCCTGCACCGGTTCGTCTTCGTATATCTAGACGATATACTCATCTTTTCCCCGGATCCTGAGACTCATGTCCGGCATGTCCGTCAGGTCCTACAGCGGTTGTTGGAGAACCGGCTGTTTGTGAAGGGCGAGAAGTGTGAGTTCCACCGCACTTCTTTGTCCTTCCTGGGGTTTATCATCTCCTCTAACTCCGTCGCCCCGGACCCGGCCAAGGTTGCGGCGGTGAGAGATTGGCCCCAACCTACAAGCCGTAGGAAGCTGCAACAGTTCCTCGGCTTTGCAAATTTCTACAGGAGGTTCATTAAGGGCTACAGTCAGGTAGTTAGCCCCCTGACAGCCCTGACCTCTCCAAAAGTTCCCTTCACCTGGTCGGACCGGTGCGAGGCCGCGTTCAAGGAGTTGAAACGGCGCTTCTCGTCTGCACCAGTTCTGGTGCAGCCCGATCCTAGCCGCCAGTTGGTGGTTGAAGTGGATGCCTCGGACTCAGGGATAGGAGCCGTGCTCTCCCAGAGCGGGAGGACCGATAAGGTCCTTCACCCGTGTGCCTATTTTCTCGCAGGTTGACCCCCGCTGAGCGGAATTATGACGTCGGCAATCGGGAACTCCTTGCTGTGAAAGAGGCCCTCGAAGAGTGGAGACATCTGTTGGAGGGAACAGCCGTGCCATTCACGGTTTTCACTGACCATCGGAACCTGGAGTACATCAGAACCGCCAAGCGTCTGAACCCCAGGCAAGCCCGCTGGTCACTGTTCTTTGGCCGTTTTGACTTCCGGATCACCTACCGCCCCGGGACCAAGAATCAGAGATCGGATGCATTGTCCCGGGTGCACGAAGATGAGGTCAAAACGGAACCGTCGGATCCCCCGGATCCCATCATCCCGGAGTCCGCTATCGTGGCCGCCCTCACCTGGGACGTGGAGAAGACCGTCCGGGAGGCCCTGACCCGTGTCCCGGACCCCGGAAACGGACCAAAAAACAGACTATACGTCCCACCAGAAGCTAGGGCTGCAGTCCTGGACTTCTGTCACGGTTCTAAGCTCTCCTGTCACCCAGGGGTGCGAAGGACCGTGGCAGTCGTCCGGCAACGCTTCTGGTGGGCATCCCTGGAGACCGACGTCCGGGACTACATCCAGGCCTGTACCACCTGTGCCAGGGGCAAGGCAGATCATAGAAAAACCTCAGGGCAACTACAGCCATTGCCCGTGCCTCATCGCCCCTGGTCCCACATCGGCCTGGATTTCGTCACGGGTCTCCCGCCGTCCCAGGGAAACACTGTCATCTTCACGATAGTGGACCGTTTCTCCAAGGCGGCCCACTTCGTGGCCCTCCCGAAGCTCCCTACGGCCCAGGAGACAGCGGACCTCCTGGTCCACCACGTCGTCCGTCTGCATGGCATACCATCAGACATCGTCTCCGATCGTGGTCCCCAGTTCACCTCACATGTCTGGAGGAGTTTCTGCCGGGAACTGGGGGCCACGGTCAGCCTCTCGTCTGGGTACCACCCCCAGACCAACGGGCAGGCAGAGCGGGCGAATCAAGAACTGGAGCAGACACTTCGCTGTGTGACAGCCGCGCACCCGACGGCCTGGAGTACCCATCTGGCCTGGATCGAGTACGCCCACAACAGCCAAGTGTCATCAGCCACCGGCCTCTCCCCGTTTGAGGCGTGCTTGGGGTATCAGCCCCCCTTGTTTCCGGTGGTTGAGGGAGAGGTCGGTGTGCCCTCGGTCCAGGCCCACCTACGGAAGTGCCGTCGGGTGTGGCGGGCCGCCCGCTCTGCTTTGTTGCAGGCCCAGACGAGGGCGAAGAAACATGCAGACCGGCGACGGGCCCCGGCTCCCAAGTATCGTCCTGGGCAGGAGGTCTGGTTATCCACCAAGGACATTCCCCTACAGGTTACCTCTCCTAAACTGCAAGAACGATACATCGGACCATATAAAATCCTCAAAGTCATCAACCCCGCCGCAGTGAGGCTCCAGCTCCCGGCCTCACTGCGGATCCATCCAGTTTTCCATGTTTCCCGGATCAAGCCTCTTCGCACCTCACCCCTCTGCACCCCGGGTCCGGCACCGCCTCCTGCCCGGATCATCGACGGAGCACCGGCTTGGACTGTCCGCCGGCTCCTTGACGTCCGTCGGATGGGCCGGGGTTTTCAGTATCTGGTGGACTGGGAGGGGTACGGCCCCGAGGAGCGCTCCTGGGTGAAGAAGGGCTTCATCCTGGACCCGGCCCTCCTGGCCGACTTCTACCGTCGCCATCCGAACAAGCCCGGCCGTGCGCCAGGAGGCGCCCGTTGAGGGGGGGGTCCTGTTGTGTGGGCCGCTGAAGAGGAGGTACTGCTGGCCCACCACCACCAGAGGGCGCCCTGCCTGGAGTGCGGGCTCCAGGCACCAGAGGGCGCTGCCGCATCATGGGAGTAATCTGGGTGACAGCTGTCACCCATCACCAAACACAGCTGTTTCCACTCAGCACCGAGGTATATCAGGAGGACGGCGTCTCCACCTCAGTGCCGAGATATCACCTAAGACCAAGGTAGTATTCTCTGCAGGTATACTTTGCATTATTACTTAAGACTGTCAAAACTGTTTTTCAGGACTGGTGACTACTAAGAACCTTATTCCTTGGATAAGTACTCACCTTCCTGCTGAACTTTGTCAAGAGGTGGAGGCGGCTTCTCCCCTCTCTGTAACTGGGTGCGTTCATCCACTCCTGTGTGTTGTTGCTCTCTCCTGCCAGCAGTACCGGATCCGACGAGCGGAGGCAGTGGCCACCTGGGAAGTCGGGACTTGGCGGTTCCAGTATTTCCAGGGTTCGGTGGCAGAGGAGATCTGGGTGGTTCCGGTTCGACTGAGACGGACGTCTCCTACCTTCGAGCCTGCCCACACGACACCAGCGGATTCGACCCTAAATTGTGTTTGTTGTATTACTCTTGCTTGTTCAGTAGTAAATCTTGTTATTTACTTTCTCCATTGTCCGTTCATTGCGCCCCCTGTTGTGGGTCCGTGTTCCAACACTTTCACAACAATAAATAAGAGAAAAGGTATTAAAGAATATCCTGCCCTTTTTTACACAAGTACTGGTACAGTTGTTAAGGGAAATAAAGCTATAGTAGATCATTTTAATGATTACTTTGTAAATGTGGGTAAAAATTTAGCTGAAAAAACTAAAAAAAACTCACGCATGCGCACGAGGGTTCAAGCTTGTCTGATGCAATCACACGTGATTCAAATCCATATGGTTTTTGAAAAAAATAATCAGGTCGGATACTTTTCTAACAGACCTCGTACATGTAGGTATGTATATGTGTATATATCTGCGTATGTGTATGTATATATGTGTATATACATGTGTATGTATGTGTGTATATATATATATATATAAATATATGTGTGTGTGTGTGTGTGTGTGTGTGTGTGTGTGTGTGTGTGTGTGATAGTGTAGATATGTATTTATGAAATTTTGTTTGTGTGTATATGTTTGTTGTTTTTTAGTATAAGGGGTGGGTATTTATAAGCTCTGCTTCTGCCCTCACCCTTTCTGCCATGCAGGATTTTTGTAAAGTTGCTTTGTTATGAGTTTTTTTTATTTTTCTTGTTGAATTGTGTGCCGAATAAACTCATTCATTCATTCAAAAGGTGCTAAAAGGTGTGTTCCACATACAAAGTGCAGCTTATATTCTGGAGCGACTTATTCCGTGAAAAACATGGTGTCCTTTCAAAGCACTGAGGCAGAGGAAAGGCTCTCTGCAGATATTTGGACACCAGATCCTGAAGTATTGGGCAGCAGCTTGACGTCCCACCTAATAATTTCTGTAACTTTCTGTCTAATCTGTGATACAATGCTCAGGAACATCAGCTCAGCCAAAAAACATCTGGATCTGCAGCAGATTTGCTGATGGGGTCGTTGCAGTCTTTCCTTGGTCTCCCAGTGCTGCTGCAGAGCACCACAGGTGGTCTCCTCTTTCCTCTCATCACCATGTTGAGATTGGAACTAACTGCTGCACTTCATTAATTATGCAGCGAGGCAGCTTCTGCACGCTCATGTGCATACTGACCCATTTCTGCTGAAAACACACTCAGACAAACACAGATACTTCAAATGTATTATTGGAATATTTAAAACTTCAGTCAAGTTCATTCATGTCATGTCAGTTGGTCCAGTGAAGGAGGTGGTGGTCTGGAGGTTGGAGAAACAAGCAGGAGGTGCATCACTCACACGGTGCAGGAACGTCCAGGACGGCACCCCGCATCGTCCGGGTGGCACGTTTCTGTGGTCATGATCCAGCACGCAGGTGCCTCAGTGTTGAGAACTCCAGCAGCTGGAGAAGACCAACGGCGCACCCACATTTCACCTGGCTGCAGTTGTTGCCATCCAGGGTCCAAGGTGGTTCTGCAGTGCAGTGGATCCTGTGGCACCAGTTCATACTTTCAGACCTGACTTGACCATTAAAGTGCTTCTTAAAAATACCTTAAACCAACCAGCCTCAGGTGCAAAGGTTTTAAAACGAGATTCATTTTCTGCCACTTATCTGGATCCATGTTCTGGTGGCAGCAGAACAAGCAGCTCATCACACACTTCCCAATTCAAGTCCGGTCAAGTCCTCTAACTATTACTGGGGGTTCCTGAGGTGTTCCCAAGTTAGCAGCGAAATACAACCTGTCCACCATGTCCCGGTTCCTCCCTGGGGCCTTCTTCCCAGTTGGATGTGCCTGGAAGACCTTGTGAGGAAGATGACCAGCTCTTAGGTCCACCAGACATTTTACATTGGTGTGTGACACCTCTTTCTCCCAGATGTTCTTCCAGTATTGCTCAGTCTCAGTTGTCCTTATGGTCCTCTTTCAGCTGGGCGCACACCCTGGATGAGCCATTGGAGAACAGACCATTTATTCTCTTGGACTTTGCTTCTCTGGTGTGTCTCTTCAGCCTATAGTAGCCAGCTCGGGCTTTAGTTTTGGGTGTGGTATTGTACTTCTTTTCCATCCAGGGCCTGTCTTTCTGTACGACCCTTCCACTCTCCACGTGGGGTCTCTCTCATGCATTCTTGTGCAGCACATAGCGGCATGTACAAGCTCATTGGTGTCTGTAATGCTGGTCGTGGGGATGGTGAGTGGAGCTGTGTTAACATCTGCAAGCATCTCTTCTGATGGGACTTTGGTTGTGTCTCTGTCTGTTCAAGTCTGGCCACAATCTTCATCCTCAGCTCAGTAGATGCATCTGTCATAGCAGGTGTTTGGGTTCCATCCACTTCCTTCTACCAGGGTCTGCTCCTTGTGTCCACACTGCTCAGCATTGTGCTGTAGCCTCTTGATTTCCAGTTGTGATAGTAGCTTCCTTATGTTGATGTTGGCGCACTGAGCTGGTGCTTCTTGGTCAGTGTGGAGGTTGGTCTTCTGTACATCCATAGTTCCAATATGTATTGCATGTTCAATAACCTTTCTCATGAGCTCAGCTGTCATCGTAGCACTCCATTATGGGGCTTTTTCACAAAGCACCTTTCCTTCCCGCTTCATCCCAAGTAGTAAATCGGGCCACACTGTGAAGTGTCACAGTAACTTGATCCATTTTTTGTTGTCATTCTTGAACAAACTTGGTAGTTACAACCATCATCAGCACCTGATTTGAAATTCGGGGATTGCATACCTGCCATATTGGATTTTGGTCATGCAGGGGATTGTGGGAAATGTGTACCTGCTGCGGACACGCTCAGTAAGTAAACAGAAGGCTCAGAATGCCGGGGATTACTTGTGTCCCTGAATTCTTCAATAACCATCTCAGGGCTAAACATGTGTCCTAAGAATTTGTCCTAAGAATGTACCGCTTAGAAACAAGTGGATCCATAATATCAGAAGGACTTGAAATAAGAGAAAGTTTAATTAAGTTCAAGCCGTCATCAATCCACCGAGTGTGCAGCAGCCACAAAACTTATATGTAGACACACAAACGGTTTTTCCACTCAAACTACTTCCACCAAAACCACCAATATAGTAGTTTTGTCCATAACTTTTGGCAAAATTGTGGCCGCCATTTGACACGTAACTTCCTTACCGAAATCCTCCCCAGAGCAGCTGTCTCCTGTCACATTTTAGTGCAGAAACAACTCTCTTTCTTTCTTTCTCTCTCTCTTTCCTCAGAGGCTCGGAGTCCCATCCACTGAGAAATGCGTGTGCTTGGCTCAGCACAGAGATGATTCAGAGCACACTTACTGATCTGAGTGATCTCAAAGATGTGTAACCAAGATTATCTCCACTACAACTGCTTTTTTTTCCTGTGGAAAAAGGCTAAAAATTAAGCATTTTATGAACATTTGATATAAACCCTCTAAATGTGTGCAATTTGCCCCGTCACAGGGCAATAACTCACGGATTTGCACCTCCCTTTCTGACTGACCTGGTCAAGCCCTACATACCAGCTCGGGCCCTGCGCTCGCAGGGTGCAGGATGTTTGTGTGTTCCTAGAGTGAATAAAAAGTCTACCAGTCACAGAGCTTTCTCCTCCCGTGCTCCAGCTCTGTGGAATCATCTCCCCGCTCATATACTGTATACGGCAGTCAGATAATGTGGAGACTTTTAAATCAAGACTGAAAAGCTATTTGTTTTCCTTGTTTTATCATTAGTTTTATTGTGTTATTATGTGTTTTTATTCTTGTGCTCTTTTATGTTTTGTCTTTTTATTGTGTTTTTAACTTTTTTGTGTTGTGTTGTGTAAAGCGCCTTGAGGCAATCTCATCGTGAGTTCGTGCTGTAGAAATGATTAAATTTGAACTCAGACCTCACCTCTCTATCAGATCCTTGTTTTTGCCTTTTAAACTTGTAGCAGACACGGATTATTTGGAATATTTGTTTTAGCAAGTTTTCAGGGTCTCATACAGTAGTCTCTTATTAATGTCATGAAAAGCATAAAAAATTACATTTTGGTAGTATAACATTCATTTACATTTGTCGTCATGTGGATTCTCTATGCTGTTTTGACTGCAGTGACTCTCTGGCGTGCAAGGGATTATGGGATATCTCAATACAGCAAATATATTCACGAGAGTTTAAGCACAATATACAAAGAGTTTTTTGTTGGGATGTTAATGCTGTTGTAAATTGCAGCCTGATCAGATAGTCTCAGTGCGAACTCTCCAAAATTTTGCGACATTTTGAAACCTCAATACGACACACAATTTACAGTTGGTAATTGTGTCTGTTTAATGCTCAAACCTTCACAAATTAGTACATTACTTTAAAAAAATAAGTGCAATATCATATTTTCACTTTGTAAAAATGACAGAGTTGCCGTTAATTTCAATAAACTGTCTGGAATTAATTGGTTTTAAATGAAACCATGAGGGGAAGGTGCTTTGCTCTTCATGTCTCCTGTCCACTGTCTGAATGGATGCATGTTGAAAGTAAATGATGTTTTTTTTTTTTTTTTTTGTAGCGGCGGGTCACGTGCACAAAGACAGAAACTCTGGCTTTTTGTTTGATTTTGGTTTGTGATCGCCTTTGAATTTACCCAGCAGCATTTGCGGTGCTTAAACTCAAAACTGGCTTAGCTGACTGTGTACTGACTCAATACTAAAAGTTAGCAGTTAGCGGTTAGCTGTAACGTCCCCTAAATTTTTTAGCGTTTAGCATTATAAAAGTTAACTGTTCAGTTGGCGGATTAGCAGTTATCAGAGCTAACTTTTTAGGTAGCTGTGCCCACAACTGTATATAAGTTTGTGACACCAAGTCCCACTCCATTATTCCTCTTGGCCTATGTGGTATCTGGGTGACTATCATGTACAGGGGATGGCGGTACTGTTTTCTAATAAACACAATATATTTCTTTTGTGTGTGTGTGTGTGTGTGTGTGTTGATCTCATTATTTATGGTTGTATTCCTTTAGGTTTGCACCATACTATAGGTTTTTATTATATAATGAAATACGGGTTAATACGACGGCATTTTAGGGTGACATTGAGGGTTTTTTTAGACTTTGAGAATAAAGTTGGAATTTTATGAGAAAAAACTTGTAATATTACGAGAATAAAGTCATAATTTTACGATAATAAAGTAAAAAATTATGAAAATAAAGTTGTAATTTCATGAGAAAAAAACTTGTAATATTATGAGAATAAACTCATAATATTACAAGAAGAATAAAGTCATAATATTATGAGAATAAAGTCAAAATATTACGAGAATAAAATCTTAATTTTATGAGAAAAAAACTTGTAATATGACGAGAATAAAGTCATAATATTATGAGAATAAAGTCATAATATTATGAGAATAAAGTCAAAATATTATGAGAATAAAGTCCTCATTTTATGAGAATAAAGGTGATAACCCTGTAGACTGCCAGTTCCATCCATCTCCTCCTCCAAGAAAGAGGTTAAGCTGATACTAATGATAATGATAATGATAATGCCAAAAGATGAAGTATTGCAGATGCAGAGTTTTTCTCTCATAAAATTTTGTCTTTATTCTTGTAAAATTACAAGTTTATTCTCATAATATCATTACTTTATTCTCGTAATATTCTCACTTTATTCTCAAAGTCTTAAAAAAAACCCACTGTGGCCCTAAACACTGTCGTAGGTTAAACATAGAACAACAAACAACTGATTCCAATGCAAATGATTTAGTCTTTGAAAATATAATATTTTGAGTGGAATTTCGTAGATACTGCGGTGATGACAGCTGCATACGTGACACGTACGTATCGAAATTACTGCCACCTTAAAAAACGGTCACCTTAGAGCAAACAGACGTCGCTGCCATCTTTAAAAAGTGAAGACAAGTTTTTCTATTGGAACTTTTGTGTGCAACAAATATCCTCAACCTTTATTTATAAAACGCATCATTTAAGCCTCTTTTTGAGAACTTTGTCAGTCGATTATGTTTGTGAATCGCTGTGAAATGATTAAAATTGGCCTCTGTGGTTTGGTTCTTGCACTTCTCTTTGGATGTGTGAATTGGCTCGAATTTAAAACAAAAAACAAACAAACAAAAAAGCAGTTAATCCTTCCATCCCGCTCTCCCTCCTCCGCCTGCTCCCTCTCTCTCTTGGTGGATTTCCTCAGTTTTTCTGTCTTGCTGTGTGGAAACAAAGGGAACAAAAGACCGTGAGGGGAGACGGTAAGCTTGCGGTTCACTGCCGTGAGCGGAGTTCTCAGTGGCCTGTCGGCCAGACACTGTGAACTCTTGGTGCTCTGTGACCCAGCTCAGAGAGCTTTTGACAGCACCCATGAGTCCTGAGTCAGGATGCGATGGAATGAGAGATTCCTGAAAGCGTGGAAAGCAGGGAAGAACTACCAATGATCGAGAGATCTCATTCTTTAACAAACCTGGGAAGTACCTGTTTGTTTCATATTTATTGTTCAATACTTTCGCTGCAACCAAAACAATTAGGACGATATTTAAGGCCAGGTATTGGTGACTGCACAGGTACCACAAAGAACCTCATGTGCAGTGCATCACGCAAAAATCCTGTCCAGACCACCAACAGTGATAAAAATAAAAACCCAGCTGCTCCAGCTGCGTGTCACAGCAGGCAGTCAGATGATGCCAGCGTACGCGGGTGCACTGAAGCCATCAGATGATCACACGTGCTTTCACCAAGGTCACCATCATGTCGCACCTGACACACAGCTGGAGAACACATATTGTTCCATGAAGAACATCACCTCTCAACACGCCATCACAATGCACATGTGTCAGCAGGCTCTCATGACATGTTGAAACATAAAAACACATAGCACCTATGGAACACGTTCAGCTGCGCCTCAATGTGCACTGCAGACACCATCAGCCACACTGCCCCCTGTGAAAATATCCATCTGATTTTCTGAACGGCCAGCTAGCGAGGCAAATGTCACGTTGACCACGTGAGTAATAGTCCACATGATGCAGTGTTCTTTGGCACATCACGTGCTGATTTGGCAGAGACAGCTGGACGTGCGGACCCTCTGTGTGGCTGCATGATATGAGTGCATCAGTTCATTCATGTCAGTTCATTAATTCCTTGTTTACATCTATGGCCATGGTTCATGAACAGAACGGAACAGAAGGACAATAATTATTGTCCTGTCTTGTCTTTATAATAGGAATTAAATATTTTAACAGACAAAACAAAATCCATTTGTTTTCTCAGTTCCAACACAGACCATCAAGTCATCAAGTATCAATTAAACATCATGACCAGTAACATGATTGTCTTACATTTAAACAGTACATTCATTATTCTTGTAATGTTCTGTGCTCTCTCATTATTTGGTCCTTACACATTTTCTTCAATTTATGTACATTAGTACAACATTTAATTGCTTCTGCTGCTGTGTGAGCATGATGTGGTATCACACCTCTCACGTACTTGCACTGTGTTTGTGCACGTGCACACAATTGTGCACTAAACCATCCCTGCGAGATCATATGTCATCCGTACACGGCTGCCCAACCATCTGTCCCTCCTGACAGCCACTGGAATTTGCTGAGGTTCACCAATTCGGCCTTTTTTGGCCTTTTTCTGCCTTTTTCGGCCAGTATTGGTCTCATTCGTCCAACTTTGTGTTATGTGTGAAGGGACCATAATATAGACTTTCAGCTTTAATTCAAGAAAGACGAAAAACAAGAAGTCCTATCCAGATCCTGAGGATGGTTGGTGTTGGTGCTTATCCTAGGATTCGACTACATAAAGTGAATGAGAGTCTTCCATTTCCCCTGGATGGGACGCCAGTCCATCTCAGGTTACTTTTCCAGCCATGGCTGGTGTTCATTTACAATCGAGTGGATTGACATGATGTAGAATAAGTGTCTTATCCGAGTGGACAGCCAGGGAATTGAATCCAGGTTTCCAGATTGGTAGCCCAACTCCTAATCTCCACATTAAGATTACATTAATTGAAGGAGTTCAACATAAATATAACATTAACCATTTAGGAATTGTCTATGAGTTTGGAGGGGACCACCTTCTCAAATCTAGAGCTGTTGTGGGTAGAGAGAATTCTGACCTCAGTGTCAGTGAGAGGGAATATCCACAGCAGCACGGACTGCATCTTCTGTGTGTCTATTTGGCCAGTATGCAAAATGCAAAGGGTCCCAAGTGTCTGGTATGTTACTCTGAATGTGAGCCAGCATTATCCTCTAGAACAGTGGTTTTCAAACTGTGAGGCACCCCCCTGGGGGGTGCCAGAGTACTTCGGGGGGAGGGTGTGTGCAAGGGATAGGTATCGAGAACCGGTTGTTTTCGAGAAACATTAAGAAATGATTCGATCAACCGACATCAGTAGCCTTTTTGCTTAAGGATTCCCTTATCGTACCTTCAGAGCGGCCATTGTTTTTCAAGATATTTTATTGGTAAAATGACCATTTCTTTATGTTGATTACAGACCCTGCAGGGTCTGTAAACAACCACTTCTGTAGTGGCTGTTCTTGAAGCCTGAAGCAAGGAAGCAGTGCTCCGATCCGCTACTTTGTTGGTTCACCGCTTTGCCACTTTTCAGAAGCGGCAAGTCCGCTTTTTAACCCCTCTCAAAGCCATTTAAAGATGTCAATCATGAGTCACTTTTGTGCAGATTAAAGTCAGTAATTGAGACTCTTGGCTTGTTGCAGGAAAGAAATGAGAATCGTCCTCCGTTCCTTTCGCACAGCTCCAAATGCTGCTCCACTCTCTGCTGAGTCACGTTAGAGTCTGGTTGGAATGAATAACTTCAAAGTGAATCACCATTTTAAATCAAATGACACCTCTTTCCAAATGTTGTAACACAGACAACAGACTACAACAGACTAAAACTGTTTTTTCCTCCCAAAATGAGACGTCCCGCATTCTTTATGAATTACATTGATGTCGATGTGCTGCAAGACTGCAAGCGCTCAGCTCAGAGGTATGAAGTGACATTCATGCCAATAATGTCTGAAAGGAAATGCTTAAAAACACACAACTACTTTTAAATTGTGTTTAAGATGTGTAAAAGAATATAAAGAAACACACAAAGATGTTGAAATTGTGTGTATGTGTGTTGTGGGTGGGCTCACTCTTCCACACTTTGAAAACCCCTACTCTAGAACCATTTGGCATTGAGCCGAGGGAGTTTTACTGGTCTGTACCCATTTAGGCAGGTTACTAGGTTCCTTTTAGGGACTGGAATAATGGTTGCTGTCTTAAAACAAGAAGGTACAATGGGCTGAGTGATGGATATTTTGATGCAGTTCCATCCATGGATGTTGTCCATGCCTGTGGGTTTATGGGATGTAAGCACAACAGCTGGTGTTGATTTCTGCATCTTACAGATGGATAACAATGTTTGTACTATGTGAAAGTTTCAAAATGAGCACTAAACTCATTCAGATTCTATGTTATGGAACTACTGAGTCTGATTTGAGAAGTACAACTGGGGACCCCTGAGCAGAGAACCACCCTGTTAACAACAACAGGGTGGTTCTCTTTACTGTCGGGGTGGTGGTCTTTATTTATAGCTGACATACGTAAGTAATGGACTCAGAATGTAGTGTTGTAGTACTCTAGTCCAGTCATCATGTCTGGTCTTCATCTTGCCACCTCCAAAGAGTCAGTCTTGAGTCAGTCTCATGCACTCCTAAGTTCCAAACTTTGGTCTTTGCCTTGATTAAAACAACCATGTATGTGATTTTTTTTGTGTGTGTGTGTGTGTGTGTGTTGGCATCCCCTTGACCTGGTCCAGTCACTGGGTCCTCATCACTGAGGTACCCGGGGTGTTGGATCATGCTTCAGTTGGGCCACCCTTCCTTACAGTCAACTGCTGTTGGGCTTTGTTCAGAGTTCTCCAGAAACCCTGGTGCCACAGACACTGTGCATGTAAGTAATATATTCTGTATGCCAGTCAAGCAGCTACCACCACCGTAACTGCAACATTTCACTGTGATATTTTGGTTTTATTTGTGCACTTCACACTACAGCACCCCAGTGACGCCCTCAGACCTGCGGTATTTCTTTACACTGAATAGCTCCATGATAATGACGCTGTAGCTACACTAGCTTCTGCACAAAGTTGCTACATCTCTAAGTGGTCGGATTGACTTTGCTGTCCATATTCTGAGATCATCTGACATCTCCGAGGGAACAAACGGCCCCATCCTGCAGCCCCATGTAAAATGGACTAGAGCCGCCCCTGAACATATATTTCAGAGCTCCTTCACCTTGAAGTAATTTGGTTTTTCCATCTTCGTCAGTCAGATACAAGAAGATTCTTTCTGCACTGAAATATGCAGAAGAAAAACAGTCTGTTTGTGTGTGTGTGTGTGTGTGTGTGTGTGTGTGTGTGTGTGTGTGTGTGTGTGTGTGTGTGTGTGTGTGTGTGTGTGTGTGTGTGTGTGTGTGTGCTGTTTTCTGACATCCACACGTCCTGCTGGTGGGGGTGGGGATGGGGAGTCTGTGTGTACCACGGGGAAATAGAACTGATTTCAAACCAAATTAAGGCACATCAAACAGGCCAGATCAAAGTGTGTGTCCCTGGCGAGTTGACATCATAATGAGATGCCCCGCCCCCACACGACCAGCACGCTGTCCCCCTTCAGCCTTTTTTTCTTTTGTTGCAGGATATTCACTTTTTTTCCCCAAAAATCTCATGGTGAGCATTTGCTGATTAAATTTTATTCCTGTTTTTCTGTATGATGGAGGCAGGACTTGAAACAGGCTTGTTGTGTGGATGAAATTCATCACCTCAACAAATCAACAAAGAACTATGGGTAATCAAACCCCACCTCAGGCCTGTGCTCAGGTTAGAGCTGGACAAGATGACTGGTTGAATTTCAGGTGAAGATTTGAACTGCGGTGAAAACCTGCCGAGTGGAAGCACACAGTATTTACACCAAATGTCAAAAAACAGACTTTAACAAAAACCATCGATCTTCATCTGATCACATCCCCGTCGGGCAGAGCGCTGGTTACACTTCACTCTTCTTCTGCACTAAGCTTACTGGTACAGTATGCAGCACTGCCCCCGGTGGCGCTGAGGAACAAAGGAAGGCATGCGACTGTCTGTGCACGTGGTGCCGACGTGCAGCGGCGCAGTCGTGAAAACTTACTTAGTTGATGAGTAAATGAATCAGGACACATTCCTCCTACTCTGTCAGAACAGACTGCAGCCATTCAGCAGGTCGGAGGTTAACCTGGATCAGATATAATGTAATCTGTATTATGGAGGGGGCGATGGCGCCATAACAATAATAACAGCCACCCACAGTAAAGGAGGGGAGGGAGGAGGAGGGGAGGGAGCAGGGTTACATAGCAGCTTCCGTTAGAGACAAAGCTGCAGCTTTAGATTGTGTTCTAAATCTTTGCTGTTCCCGTCGATCTCTGTGATGTTTCCTGATGCTTGCGGCTGTGCAGTGCGTGCGCTTGTGAAGGTGGGTTGATAACCACATCGGGCGAGAGGAGGCAGGAGTTTGAGGAGATGAAGCCAAGGTGAAGAAGAAGAAGAAAGGGAAGATGCTGTGTGACAATGATGGAGAGATGTTGGTGAAATGTGGACTTGTGACAGAAATGAGAGACAATTAAGCATTTCAGCTCTATAGAAATTAAATAAAAGAAAATAAATTAAACGGAGTAAAAACTATTTTGTGTGAATTCTTGCATTCATCCCTTGAATTTTTGGTCTCAGGGGGACGAGAGAGTAAACCATGTCCACCCTGACCGGATGACTAGTTAATTCAATTAAATTCAATTTAGTTTATTTATATCATGCTGGATCAAAACAAAGTTGCCTCAAGGAGCTGGGTAAGATCCAACCTCACCAACCCCTTGAGGAAGTACATAGGCAACACTGGGAAGGGTAAATTCCCTCATCTTTTTTTTTTTTGAGGAAGAAACCTGAAGCAGACTAGACTCACAGGGGTGACCCACTGCTTAGACGAATCTAACAACAACAGAGAATTGGTTAAAAAAAAAAAAAAAAAAAAACGATATTATAATACCCAAGTGGCTTCTGTGTGTGCACGTACGCATGTGTGCGTGTGTATGGCCTCGATCTGTGAGCTGACATTTGCTGTTTGGCATGCTAATATATTTTGGGTTAAGGATGAATGCTGTGAAAATGGAAAGTTGATAGGACTAATATTTTTGGAGAAATTAGCAATTTTATCTAACCAATAAACAATCAATATGCTGTAATGCACCATGGGAGTTTGGGGTTTTGGGGATTTAAATGTTGTTATTGTGTTCATGTTAGTTTAACATGAACACA
This sequence comes from Thalassophryne amazonica, assembly GCF_902500255.1. NCBI lineage: Eukaryota > Metazoa > Chordata > Actinopteri > Batrachoidiformes > Batrachoididae > Thalassophryne > Thalassophryne amazonica. The sequence continues at coordinate 7,412,904 of NC_047104.1, forward strand.
TGTTGTTAGTGTTATTGATTTATTGTATTTTTGTAGTTCAATTGGTTTAGTCAGTTTAGTTAAGTGTCATGTATTGCTTTTGATGTCTTCCGCCACCAACTTGCGACTGGGCACCAAAATGGAATGTTGATAGGGCGAACATTTTTGGAGAAACTATGGATATTAGCTAACGTTGCTAATTACATTTTAGACTAACATGCTATTCCAGCAGGGGGCGGTAGTTCATCTTTATATATTAAAAGTGTGAATGCATGTGTGTGTGTGATTTTTATGTAGTATGTTCAGTGTAAGCACGTAATATAATTGTAAATACAGTGGTCCCTCGTTTATCGCAGGAGTTACGTTCTAAAAATAGCCCGCAATAGGCAAAATCCGCAAAGTAGTCAGTGTTATTTTTTACAATTATTATAGATGTTTTAAGGCTGTAAAACCCCTCACTACACACTTTATACACTTTTCTCAAACAGGCATTAACACTTTCTCACTTTTCTCTCGTGTGTAAACACTCTCAAAGTTCAAACCTTAGTAGAAAAATAAGCCCAACCTGTTTTCAGGCCCAAACATTTGTTTGAGAAATAAAAATGGAACGTTTTCCTACAAATAATTATGATGGGTTTTAGAACTAACGAATTTAATTTTAACGATCAACCTACGAGGTTGGACACATAAGAAATTATTAATAGTGACTGACCAGAATTTCACAGTTCCTCTGATTGCGTCTAAAAACATCCGTGAAACTGCGAGGCCGTGAAAGGTGAACCGCGTTATAGCGAGGGACCACTGTACATTAAAAATACATGGAGGACACAAGAAAGTGAAAACACGTATGTCCACTGTGGTTCATTTAAAAATCAAATGACAAAAATGAAATAATAATAAAGAATTATTAACCGAGTCTGTTTGGGAAAATATCAGACCAAGGTGTAATACGGACCAAGCATTAGCGAGGTCCATGTGAAAAACACAGAGGTCTGATATTCCTGTACAGACCTAGCAAGCGAGGTTTAAGGACATGTCACACATTTTTTAACATCCCAGTTAATTAGTTAACATAAAAGTACTCGTGATTGTAAGTCACTCCACACACGTGCTAATAATTAGTGATCACTGATGTATTTTATTCCTCTCACTCTAAGCGTTAGCAGGTGCATTTCTGGAAAATGTCTCACTCTGCAATTCTCTGCATTTTTCGGCATGTGATGCACATTTTAGAATGGGCAGAAACATCCTGATGACTGACAGAGGGAAATGAACCTGCTCTGTCCGAAAATGAAGCTTCTGTTGTGTGGGCCGCCAGAAGAGGAGGTACTGCTGGCCCACCACCAGAGGGCGCCCTGCCTGAAGTGCGGGCTTCAGGCACGAGAGGGCGCTGCCGCCACGGACACAGCCGGGGGTGACAGCTGTCACCCATCCATGCTTCATCATCTCACTCCATAAAACCCGGACGTCATCTCCACCTCATTGCCGAGATATCGTTGAACCGTTCAGGTACTATTCTCAGCCTTAAAGTAAACTGTGTGTCTGAACTCTTTTTTGCAGCCGCTTACCTGTGGTGATCCTTATCTGAGAGACCGGCGATTGGTGTGAACAGCGACAGCTTCGCTTCACGCCACTACCAGATAAGTGGTAGACAGGAGCTGCACGAGTGTGTGTTAGAGGTGGAGGTGGAATTCCCACCGTTGTTGTTACTGCGTGTGCACACACCCATATCTTATTGTCTCTGCTCCCTGCCAGCAGTACCAGATCCGACCTTCGAAGACGGTGGCCACCTGGGGACTCGGGACTTGGCGGCTCCAGTATTCTCCGGGTTCGGTGGCGGAGGAAATCGTGTGGTTCCGGTTCATCTCAGGACAGACGTCTTCTATCCTCGAGCCTGCCCACACGTCACCCTTGCGATTGACTGTCTGCAAAATTTCACATTCCTCTGTGTTGTGCTCATTCACAACAGTAAAGTGTTTATATTCAACTCTTTCATTGTCCGTTCATTTACACCCCCTGTTGTGGGTCCGTGTCACTACACTTTCACAACAGGATATCCCGGCCAGCGTCATGGATCCCGAGGGGCGTCACCCATCTGTTGGATAGCCAATGGAAGAGCAGGGTGCACAGGCGTCTGCAGGAGGCGTGCTCGGTGAGTTGCAGCAAATCCTCACCGCCTTTACCGCTCGGCTGGATTTGTTGACCGAGCAAAATGTCATCCTTAATCGCAGGATGGAGGCTCTCACCGCACAGGTGGAAGCGCGCAATCAGAGCGCTGCTGCGGCTCCTCCTCCTGCCGACCCGGTGCCGGATATTAACGTTCCACTGGTCGTTCAATGAACCCCCCCACCATCCCCTGAAGCATACATAAGTCCCCCAGAGCCGTACAGGGGTTGTGTGGAGACGTGCGCGGACTTTCTGATGCAGTGTTCGCTCGTCTTTGCACAACGACCCGTGATGTACGCGTCTGACGCCAGTAAGGTGGCTTATGTTATTAACTTGCTTCGTGGTGAGGCACGCGCTTGGGCTACAGCGCTTTGGGAGCAAAACTCACGGCTCCTTACCTCTTATACTGGGTTTGTGAGGGAGTTCAGAACAGTGTTTGATTACCCTAACAGAGGAGAGACCGCTTCAACAGTGCTGCTGTCAATGCGACAGGGGCGCCGGAGCGCAGCCGAATATGCAGTCGACTTCCGCATCGCGGCTGGAAGGTCCGGCTGGAATAACGTTGCGCTCCGCGCCGCCTTCATAAACGGACTGTCGTCGGTCCTGAAGGAGCACCTGGTAGCTAAGGAAGAACCGCGGGATTTAGATGGGCTTATCAATCTCGTTATACGGTTAGACAATCGGTTGGAGGAACGCCGTCGGGAGCGAGAAGAAGGACGTGGCCGGGCACGCGCCGTCCCTCTCCCTTCCGGGTTCGAAAAGGTTCCGCCCTCCCCACGCTCCACAGCCGCAGCGCTCCGTGGGGCAATAGCTCCCCCTGCTGACATTGCTAGGGAAACGCACAGGGCCAAAATGAGAACAGATGACAGAATGAGGAGGCTGGTCCGTGGGGAGTGTTTTCTCTGCAGCTCAAAAGAGCACATACAGAAAAACTGCCCCAAACGGCCAAAACGACAACACCCGCCCTTAGAGACTGGGCTAAGGGGGGGTCATAACATTCACGTGGGACACACTCATATTGCCACACGACTCCCAGTTACAATCCTGAGCGGGGATTTAACCCTTCAAGCCCCAGCACTGGTGGACACGGGGTCAGAAGGGAATCTGCTAGACAGCAGATGGGCAAGGGAAGTAGGGCTCCCTCTGGTGGCGCTTCCTTCGCCATTGCAGGTGCAGGCACTAGATGGGACCCTTCTCCCTTTAATCACGCACAAGACACAACCTGTAAGTCTGGTGGTGTCTGGAAATCATCGGGAGGAGATCGAGTTTTTTGTGACTCCTTCTACCTCCCGCGTGATTTTGGGTTTCCCGTGGATGTTGAAACACAATCCCCGGATTGATTGGCCGTCTGGGGTAGTGGTTCAGTGGAGTGAAACCTGCCATCGGTGTTGTGTGGGCCGCTGAAGAGGAGGTACTGCTGGCCCACCACCACCAGAGGGCGCCCTGCCTGGAGTGCGGGCTCCAGGCACCAGAGGGCGCTGCCGCCGACGAAGGCTGTCAGGATGACAGCTGTCACCCATTACTGGACACAGCTGACTGCACTCAGGACGGAGTATATCAGCAGGACAGCGTCTCCACCTCAGTGCCGAGATATCGCCTTGAGCCTAAGGTAATCTTCTCTGCTGCTTATTTAAGTAAAATATTATAAATACGTGTTAAACCTTTCAGGACAGCTGACTACCGAAAGCCGAGTGATCGGATAAGTACTCACCTTCCTGCTTATTGTGACAAGAGGTGGAGGCGGCTTGCCCCTCTCATCTACTGGGTGCGGTCGCATCCCAACCTGTGTGTTTGTGTTCTTTCCCGCCAGCAGTACCGGATCCGACGAGCGAAGGCAGTGGCCACCTGGGAATTCGGGACTTGGCGGTTCCAGTACTTCTGGGTTTCGGTGGCAGAGGAAATCTGGGTGGTTCCGGTTCGACTAGGACGGACGTCTCCTACCTTCGGGCCTGCCCACAGGACACCAGCAGATTTCGGCTTACACCTCCAAATTGTGCATTATTGTATCAGTTGTGCTGATTTCACAACAGTAAAACTTGTTATTCACCTTTCTCCATTGTCCGTTCATTGCGCCCCCTGTTGTGGGTCCGTGTACCTACACTTTCACAACAATCGGGTGTGTTTAGGATCCTCGGTTCCTCCCGGTTTACAGGCTAAGGAGGAGGTCAAAGTCCCTCCCAATCTGACGGCGGTGCCGGTTGAGTACCACGATCTTGCTGACGTCTTCAGCAAGGATCTGGCACTCACCCTTCCCCCGCACCGTCCGTACGATTGTGCCATTGATTTGGTTCCAGGCGTTGAGTTCCCGTCCAGCAGGCTGTACAACCTCTCACGACCTGAGCGCGAATCAATGGAGACCTACATCCGGAACTCATTAGCTGCCGGGCTGATCCGGAACTCCACCTCCCCAATGGGTGCAGGTTTCTTTTTTGTGGGCAAGAAAGATGGCGGACTCCGTCCATGCATTGATTACAGGGGGCTGAACGAGATTACGGTTCGCAACCGATACCCGTTGCCGTTGTTAGATTCCGTGTTCACCCCCCTGCATGGAGCCAATATCTTTACTAAGCTGGATCTTAGGAATGCGTATCACCTGGTTCGGATCCGGAAGGGAGACGAGTGGAAGACGGCATTTAACACCCCGTTAGGTCACTTTGAGTACCTGGTCATGCCGTTCGGCCTCACTAACGCCCCCGCGACGTTCCAAGCTTTGGTTAATGACGTCTTGCGGGACTTCCTGCACCGATTCGTCTTCGTATACCTGGACGATATACTCATCTTTTCTCCGGATCCTGAGACTCATGTCCAGCATGTACGTCAGGTCCTGCAGTGGTTGTTGGAGAACCGGTTGTTTGTGAAGGGCGAGAAGTGCGAGTTTCACCGCACTACTTTGTCCTTCCTGGGGTTTATCATCTCCTCTAACTCCGTCGCCCCTGATCCGGCCAAGGTTGCGGCGGTGAGAGATTGGCCCCAACCAACAAGCCGTAGGAAGCTGCAACAGTTCCTCGGCTTCGCTAATTTCTGTAGGAGGTTCGTTAAGGGATACAGTCAGGTAGTTAGCCCCCTGACAGCCCTGACCTCTCCAGAAGTCCCCTTCACCTGGTCGGATCGGTGCGAAGCCGCATTCAAGGAATTGAAACGTCGGTTCTCTACTGCGCCAGTTTTGGTGCAGCCCGACCCTAGCCGCCAGTTTGTGGTTGAAGTGGACACCTCTGACTCAGGGATAGGAGCCGTGCTATCCCAGAGCGGAGAGACCGATAAGGTTCTTCACCCGTGTGCCTACTTTTCTCGCAGGTTGACCCCAGCCGAACGGAACTATGACTTCGGCAACCGAGAACTCCTTGCGGTGAAAGAGGCTCTTGAGGAATGGAGACACCTGTTGGAGGGAGCGTCTGTGCCGTTCACGGTTTTCACTGACCATCGGAACCTGGAGTATATCAGGACCGCCAAGCGGCTGAACCCCAGGCAAGCCCGCTGGTCACTGTTCTTCGGGCGTTTTGACTTCCGGATCACCTATCGCCCCGGGACCAAGAACCAGAGATCGGATGCCTTGTCCCGGGTACACGAAGAGGAGGTCAAAACTGCGCTGTCGGATCCACCGGAGCCCATCCTTCCTGAGTCCACTATCGTGGCCACCCTCACCTGGGACGTGGAGAAGACCGTCTGGGAGGCCCTGGCACGAAGCCCGGACCCGGGAACTGGACCAAAGGACAGACTATACGTCCCACCAGAGGCCAGGGCTGCGGTCCTAGACTTCTGTCACGGTTCCAAGCTCTCCTGTCATCCGGGGGTGCGAAGGACCGTGGCAGTTGTCCGGCAGCGCTTCTGGTGGGCGTCTATGGAGGCCGACGTCCGGCAGTACATCCAGGCCTGCACCACCTGCGCCAGGGGCAAGGCTGACCACAGGAAGTCCCAAGGACTGCTCCAACCGCTTCCTGTGCCTCATCGCCCCTGGTCCCACATCGGCCTGGATTTTGTCACGGGCCTCCCACCGTCCCAGGGCAACACCACCATCCTCACGATAGTGGACTGATTCTCCAAGGCGGCCCACTTCGTGGCCCTCCCGAAGCTCCCTACGGCCCAGGAGACAGCGGACCTCCTGGTCCACCACGTCGTCCGTCTGCATGGGATACCTACTGACGTTGTCTCGGATCGTGGTCCCCAGTTTTCCTCTCAAGTCTGGAGGAGTTTCTGCAGGGAACTGGGGGCCACCGTGAGCCTCTCGTCCGGGTACCACCCACAGACGAACGGACAGGCAGAACGGGCCAACCAGGAGTTGGAACAGACCCTCTGCTGTGTGACATCCGCGCACCCGACGGCCTGGAGCAACCACCTGGCCTGGATCGAGTATGCACACAACAGCCAGGTGTCTTCTGCCACCGGCCTCTCCCCATTTGAGGTGTGTTTGGGGTATCAGCCCCCATTATTTCCCGTGGTGGAGGGAGAGGTCGGTGTGCCCTCGGTCCGGGCCCACCTTCGGAGGTGCCGTTGGGTATGGCGCACCACCCGTTCTGCCTTGTTGAAGGCCCGGACGACGGCCAAGACCCATGCAGACCACCGGCGGTCCCCGGCCCCTGCATACCAGCCCGGGCAGGCGGTGTGGCTATCGACGAAGGACATCCCGCTTCAGGTGGAATCACCGAAACTGATGGACAGGTTCATCGGACTCTTCAAAATCCTCAAGGTCCTCAGCCCTGCCGCAGTGAAGCTCCATCTCCCAGCTTCACTGCAGATCCACCCGTTATTCCACATCTCCAGGATCAAACCACACCACACCTCACCCCTCTGTGCTCCCGGTCCGCTGCCGCCTCCTGCCTGGATCATTGACGGGGAGCCGGCCTGGACAGTGCACCGGCTCCTGGACGTCCGTCGAATGGGCCGGGGGTTCCAATATCTGGTGGACTGGGAGGGGTATGGACCCGAAGAACGCTCCTGGGTGAAGAGGAGCTTCATCCTGGATCCGGCCCTCCTGGCCGATTTCTACCGTCGTCACCCCGATAAACCTGGTCGGGCGCCAGGAGTCACCCGTTGAGGGGGGGGTCCTGTTGTGTGGGCCGCCAGAAGAGGAGGTACTGCTGGCCCACCACCAGAGGGCGCCCTGCCTGAAGTGCGGGCTTCAGGCACGAGAGGGCACTGCCGCCACAGACACAGCCGGGGGTGACAGCTGTCACTCATTATCTCTTGACAGCTGTCACCCATCCATGCGTCATCATCTCACTCCATAAAACCCGGACGTCATCTCCACCTCATTGCCGAGATATCGTCGAACCGTTCAGGTACTATTCTCAGCCTTAAAGTAAACTGTGTGTCTGAACTCTTTTTTGCAGCCGCTTACCTGTGGTGATCCTTATCTGAGAGACCGGCGTTTGGTGTGAACAGCGACAGCTTCACTTCACGCCACTACCAGATAAGTGGTAGACAGGAGCTGCACGAGTGTGTTAGAGGTTGAGGTGGAATTCCCACCGTTGTTGTTACTGGGTGTGCACACACCCATATCTTATTGTCTCTGCTCCCTGCCAGCAGTACCAGATCCGGCCTTCGAAGGCGGTGGCCACCTGGGGACTCGGGACTTGGCGGCTCCAGTATTCTCCGGGTTCGGTGGCGGAGGAAATCGTGTGGTTCCGGTTCATCTCAGGACAGACGTCTTCTATCCTCGAGCCTGCCCACACGTCACCCTTGTGATTGACTGTCTGCAAAATTTCACATTCCTCTGTGTTGTGCTCATTCACAACAGTAAAGTGTTTATATTCGACTCTTTCATTGTCCATTCATTTACGCCCCCTGTTGTGGGTCCGTGTCACTACACTTTCACAACAGCTTCTGAGCTTTCCTTCGAAAGTGATGGCTCAGATTTACAGACGGGAGATGACACACTTCACCCCGAAACTGTTAACTTTTTCAGAGTGCCAGATTTTGGAACCTAAACTGTGGTGACACGCTCTTTGTGTGGATCCTGGTTTACTGAAGCTGTAGATATGGACATGGGGACATCTTCATGATGTGTCATGGTTACAGACTGAACAAGGCTGGATACAAATGCAAGCCTCAAACTCAGGAAGGATTGTTCAAAAGGTTTGAATGTCAAAGAAGAGGAAACCAGACACACCCACACCAAGACACAGTGAGAGACAAGAAAGTACCAACATGAAACACCAACCAAAGCTGCACAGAAAAAACCCACACCACAATAACTACAAAATAAAGCACACAGATTAGCCCCAATTACCCCCCCCCCCCCAAAAAAAAACAGCTCAGTGTCCAGGCAGTTTGGAAAAAGTCAGAACATAATTTCCAGGAGTCAATGGACGTTAAATGCTACATTCGTGAGACAACTAAAGACTGAGCTGCAAGTCAACGATTTTACGTGCGTCCGTGCGTGTGTGTGTGTGGGGCTTTGATCGTGGGGAGTTTACATTTGGAAATAAATCTACCTCTGAGTGAGTCTGGCATGTTCAGGATTTTACCCCTTGTGCTTTGTGGCAAGCTTTTTTTTTTTGTTTGTTTGTTTTTTTTTTACTTTGAGTGTGAATTTTTGAATCATGTCGCATCTCTCTTTTTGTATAAAATAGACTTCAGGTCTGTTTTGGCCCTGCCTAGCTGCTGGCAGAGTGACTGTTGTCACTTGTATCTGAAAACGTCCACTCTCATTGAAAATGAATGGCAAGTCGCCACTTTGCCTTTGTCACTTGCTTTCGCTTGCAACTGATGTGACCATACTTTTAAGCACTAGTTCTCAGCAGTAAACCAGTAGTGACGCACAGAGGGTACTAATGTGCTCACTAGCAGCTGACCCTCTACTTCACGAACAGACCCAGAATTTAGATATAATGAGGCTGAGACATGCTCATTGTTAAAAACACATTTTAAAGAGGAAAAATGGTTTGATACTTTGCATGTATACCAGGCATACGGAAGGGAAAACAGATGAGTCTTTAATCTAAACTTGAATGACTCCAGGGAGTCGGACTGTTTTATCTGAGTTTTATCTGAGCTTTATCTGAGCAGATTGTTCCACAGAACAGGCGCACGATAAGAAAAATCTCTGTGACCTGCTAACTTCTTTTTAACCTTAGGGACACATTGTAGTCCGATGTCCTGACAATGCGGAAACAGAACAGTATGTAAGGTTTAATTAGGTCAACCAGGTAGGGAGGCAGTAGTCCAAGAATAATTTTGTAAGTTAGTAACAAAAAATCCTTGCAATATTACGGAGGTAGAACAAAGCAGTCCCAGTGCGTTCTCTAATGTATAGATGAAAAGACACAAACAGTTAATCTGTCAGCTAACACAGTCAACCACACTCACATTTGCATCTTCAGTCACCGGTTTGTACAGACTGTTTGTCTTTGGACTGTGAGAGGAAGTTGGGCATGGATGATACTTTTTGGATGGTAATGGTTTTATACCACAGTATAAGTGTTTAGCACTATATGACCCTCTTAGTAATAATAATTACCATTATTGAACAGAGGTTTAACCTGGACTGTTTTCATTTGCAAAAATCTACTCCCCAAAAGTTCAAATCTGGGTGGAAAAACTAACTGAATCAAAGATTTGTTTATTTATAGTTTTATATGTTTAAAAGGTCTCTGACTCTGTTAACTTTTAATGATTGTTAAAACTTAGAGAAGTCAGCAGTGTACAAAGTCTAGTGGTCCAGTTTTACCATTTCCATCGTGCACATACCTGGTGCACTGGTGCATCTGTGTGCTGAAAATAAATGCGGAAAAAAATCATTTCTCAGAAAGAAAGCAATGACGACAGGTTGTTGGAAAGTGCTTCCCTCCATGTTTTATGTTTATTTTTAGTACATGTGCACCTTCACACCAGTTATGTGCACACAATAAATTACTTTATCAGAAGTAATGCTGATAAGAAAATTATTTTCACAAGTGTTTTGTCTTACCAGAAGGTGGGGATGAATGGGGGCACAGACCATTTCCGTCTGTGGCTCTGATCGCTGCCCCGCTCAATTAGTGGGTGGATATTTTTCATTATTTTGTAGGCCTGCAACAATACACTGCACATTGTGATGATCTTATCAAACTGGATCTTTTTTTAATGGCGTATGCTGATATGTATCGTGTGGTGGACCTAGTGTATTTTTCCTTGGTGTATTTTAAAAAAAGTCTTAATATGTGTTCTGCATTATCATGGTGTTGATGGTATTCCACCATCCATATCATGATGCACTGTCACACTGATGTCCCGCCCATGCTGAGGAGCAACACAGATGGAAGCCACACTGACATGGAGAGAACATGTTCAGATTTGAACCCATGATCTTCTGGCTGTGAGAAGACAGTACTGGCTGAAGCGGCAACATTGGATCCAAAAGCAACACTCCAGGAGGCAGCGTAAGACTCAAACACATAGCTCACTTGGAGGAACGCTGCAGGGCCGTGGTTACAGTCAGACCAGTTCAAATGTGAATGGAAGGAAAAGCAATTGTAGAGTAGGACATGAAGATTTTGGAAATGCAAACAACAACAACAACAAAAGCTAAGTACTATCCAGACCATGAATCCTATTGAAGAACAAAGTGGATGAGAGTCTACAAGTCCCAATGGATGGGGGATGAGTCCATCACAGGTTACATCTTCAGCCAAGACCCGGACCCAGTTCCAGCTGGATGGACTGAGATGATGCAGAGTGCAGGAGTTGGGCTACCAGTGTACTATACAGTAGGACTATGTTCGAGCTGTGGTGACATTTCATCCCAGTCCACCAAACTGATTTATGTCTATAAAACATAATTGTAGCTTTAATTTTTCATCATCACACAAAGCTATTCATGTCAAAACACTGCAAAAAGATGTTTTCACCTTTCCTGAATGACTTTTTACCATGAAAGGAAGAGTGTTGTTCCATGATAGATGTGGAATCTGTGATTTTAAGGGCTGAACTTGCTCCTGATTGTGAAATCCATCTTTAACATTATATTTATAATGTTAAACTGATGTTGAGGATCATCGTGATGGTCGTGGTAGATTATGCAAAACTGGAAGTGGATTTGGAACTGGAAGTGAACTTTGCCCAACAGCACAAAGAATTACAAAACCTTCAAGCTTCACTAAGCTGGAATAGGTACAGAAGAAAAAAAATCCAAATCCAGAAACATGCTGGGGTCAGGACAGCAATAAATAGGCTGTAAGAGGATCGGCAAAGCCCCACAGCCAGGACAGAATGAGGTAATGTTTACAATCCAGGGCAAGAAATGGCTGGAAATGAAGGCAAGAGCCCCAGTAATCAGACAGGGGGTTCAAAGGCTATCTGAGGGAGCAAATACTGAGGAGGCGATGAGATGATTGGTGGCAGGTCTGAGTCAGGTGACGAGGGAGAGAATGGTGTGTGGATTTTAATGAGTAATGTCAGGAAATGACCAAAGTCAGGTTAACCAGTTTGACCAGATTACTGACACGTGCTACACCTTCATACTGAAATATAACAGAAAATATACTGATCTCTGTTCCAGTGATAATCACAGTCATGAAATATTAAATCTGTCTGTAATTTAGAGATGGACACGCCCTAATGAAGCTTTATCAATAGTGTGGCGGCATGTCATTTACTGAGGTTTGGTTTCCAGCAGCTCAGACCCTCGTCTGTTCTTTTTTGGGGGTTTTTGTGTGTGTGTGTGGGGGGGGGATCTGTTGGTGCGGGGTCCTCTGAGGTTGGTGGGACTGCACGGTGTATCTGAAGAATTCTGAAAAATGAAATGACACGTGACGTATTTTCAGTTCTTATTGTTGCTGTATGTCGAAGGAAATCATGTGACCTTCATGTGTTTCCAGTGTTCCTATCCAGTGTGGGAGGACTTCAGTGGAAAGGCCACCAAGCTGCATTCACAGCTCCGGTAAGAAATCAAAAAGAACTAATTATGCAGTAGAAAACACTTTTTTAACAACATTTTTTTCCTTGTCACCTACAGAAAATGTTTTGTTTTAACTATTGACTTCCTCTAATTATTGCACTACATTACCAAAATAAAATAAATAAATGTGTTATTATTAATATAATAAAAATAATAAACATGTAAAAACAATATATCTGACATGCTCGTGCCACTGCATTGTCAGCATTATTTTTCTTTTTCAGATTTTATAAACAATAATAGTAGCAACATATAGTAACAGTATATCTGAGGTTTTTTTGTTGTTGTTGTTGTTCCAGAGCCACGGTTCTGGCCGCTGTGGCGTTTCTCGATGCCTTTCAGAAGGTGGCGGACATGGCGACCAACACCAGAGGTACGATAACATTTGCTTACTGGGGCTGTGTCCCCGATAATACCGGTCTAAATTTTTATGTGATTATAAAGTGTCATGTCGTGATCTAAATAGCTGAGTTTCTGTTACAGATTAAGGGCCCTGTCCCACTGGGGAGAGGATTAATTGCGCATGAATTGAGTACACAAAGTACGGGCATTCATTGTCGTCAGAAAAAAAATTGCCAAAAATGACAAATGTCCCAGTATGAATTATGGATATATTAATAATATACAGTGGTCCCTCGTTTATCGCGGCAGTTACGTTCTAAAAATAGCCCGCAATAAGCGAAATCCGCGAAGTAGACAGCGTTATTTTTTACAATTATTATAGATGTTTTAAGGCTGTAAAACCCCTCACTACACACTTTATACACTTTTCTCAAACAGGCATTAACATTTTCTCACTTTTCTCTCATGTGTAAACACTCTCAAAGTTCAAACCTTAGTAGAAAAATAAGACCAACCTGTTTTCAGGCCCAAACATTTGTTTGAGAAATAAAAATAGAACGTTTTACTATAAATAATTGTGATGTCTTTTAGAACTAACAAATTTAATTTTAACGATCATCCTACGAGGTTGGACATGTAAGAAATTATTAATAGTGACTCACCAGTATTTCACAGTTCCTCTGATCGCACCTTTTCGTCGTGGCACCGCTCCGCTGTCGCCTCTTTTTCCACTGAGTCATACCTCGCTGCAGATGTCTTTTTCCGAGTGAAAAACACAGTTATGGGTAGTTGTTGGTGCTCTTTTTTCTTCTGGGAGAGAAGATTCTTATAAACAGACACGCAGAACACAATGCGCATGCTCTCCCTTCACTGTGCCATGACCGGCCTGCTTGATGAGGACGCAGAACACAGTGCACTGTAAAAAAAAAAAAAAGCACGCAAAATTGGACTAAAAAAATCCGCGAAAGGTGAACCGCGTTATAGCGAGGGACCACTGTATAGCGAATATATGATGAACAATCACGGTTGTATAACGCATGTAGTGAGGAAACGGATCCGATGCATTGCGATTATCACAGCAGTATTACGGGTGTATTATGAATGCATCGCGCATGTGTTGCGCATGCACGGTAACTGTATTGCGGTCATAAAAGAAGCGCACTCGCTCCTTTTGGCATCACTATTCACACCAACAATACAGCCTCTGGAGAATTTGCTGGACTTGGACAAGTTAATTGGAGTAAAGAAGCAGTGAACAGGGCGAGTGGTGACGTCAGCGGATCGCATCAGAGAGCAGCTCGTCTGAACGATTATAACAAGAAGTTAAATCTGTTATTAACAGGAATAAATACTATAACAGCTGCACACAAGAAGGAAAAAACACACAACTGTTTTATCAAGCCGTGACAATGTAAACAAGTCAAATAATTACCTTTTTAGACAGCTCAAAATGCTTTCTGCAGCTTGTTAACGGCCCAACTGCTTCCTCTGTGATTCAGGAAGTGATTAGAGCCGTTTTCAATGGCCAGTTTGCAGAATAAAATGATTAATCTGCCACGAAATAATTATTTTATATAGGCAGCATCCAGCGCAGAGTACGGCGTCCAACTGTGAACACAGCGCATCTGATTTGCATCCGCCGCAAATCAGATGCAAAGCAGACGTAATAAAAACGCTTTATTCGTGGCCAATCTGTATGCAGTCGCTACAACTTGTTTTAGTTTGTGATGTGGACATGATGGGCACGCAAAATATCCGTTTTACACACGGTCCCAGTCCGCTGCCAAGCCGCAGATCACTGTCAGTTGCTGATATCAGCAGATGACGGCGAATATACAGCGCATATATTATGTATTATGTATACTCAACAAAAATATAAACGCAACACTTTTGGTTTTGCTCCCATTTTGTATGAGATGAACTCAAAGATCTAAAACTTTTTCCACATACACGATATCACCATTTCCCTCAAATATTGTTCACAAACCAGTCTAAATCTGTGATAGTGAGCACTTCTCCTTTGCTGAGATAATCCATCCCACCTCACAGGTGTGCCATATCAAGATGCTGATTAGACACCATGATTAGTGCACAGGTGTGCCTTAGACTGTCCACAATAAAAGGCCACTCTGAAAGGTGCAGTTTTGTTTTATTGGGGGGGGATATCAGTCAGTATCTGGTGTGACCACCATTTGCCTCATGCAGTGCAACACATCTCCTTTGCATCATCCGTGAAGAGAACACCTCTCCAAAGTGCCAAACGCCAGTGAATGTGAGCATTTGCCCACTCAAGTCGGTTACGACGACGAACTGGAGTCAGGTCGAGACCCCGATGAGGACGACGAGCGTGCAGATGAGCTTCCCTGAGACGGTTTCTGACAGTTTGTGCAGAAATTCTTTGGTTATGCAAACCGATTGTTTCAGCAGCTGTCCGAGTGGCTGGTCTCAGACGATCTTGGAGGTGAACATGCTGGATGTGGACTTCCTGGGCTGGTGTGGTTACACGTGGTCTGTGGTTGTGAGGCTGGTTGGATGTACTGCCAAATTCTCTGAAACGCCTTTGGAGATGGCTTATGGTAGAGAAATGAACATTCAATACACGAGCAACAGCTCTGGTTGACATTCCTGCTGTCAGCATGCCAATTGCACGCTCCCTCAAATCTTGCGACATCTGTGGCATTGTGCTGTGTGATAAAACTGCACCTTTCAGAGTGGCCTTTTATTGTGGGCAGTCTAAGGCACACCTGTGCACTAATCATGGTGTCTAATCAGCATCTTGATATGGCACACCTGTGAGGTGGGATGGATTATCTCAGCAAAGGAGAAGTGCTCACTATCACAGATTTAGACTGGTTTGTGAACAATATTTGAGGGAAATGGTGATATTGTGTATGTGGAAAAAGTTTTAGATCTTTGAGTTCATCTCATACAAAATGGGAGCAAAACCAAAAGTGTTGCGTTTATATTTTTGTTGAGTATGTATGAAGTATATAAGGCGGATGTCATCTGCAGCCAAAATTTTATGCAGCTCAAAAATCCTGGTAACAGAAAAATGTGCCTCTGCAGATAATTGCAGACGTGTGCGGGTGTCGACCGACTCATACAAGCATGTTTCGCGCATATTGCGGATGTTAAGTGAATATAAGCCAATTTTGTGCGCAATCCATACGCAAATCTTCCTAAACGCCAGTGCGACCGGGCCCTAAGGGAGTAACTAAGTGGCGCTGGTGCGTTTTCCAAGCTGTCCGCTCTTTTTCTGTGTTGTTTGACTATGTTTTTGTTTGGTTGCCAATGTTTCTCCTCTCCTGGTTTTTAACATCAAGCATTACGGCTCCTGAAAGCATCTGTTGTTTTTAATTGCTGCCGTTCCAATGAAACAAGGACTCACTTTGTCAGTTTCTGTCAGCTGTGCAATTTTGCATTTACTGCACGATCCCTCGCACATGACGTTTTATGAAGTTTTATGCCGGATTCCCTTCCTGACACAGCTCCAGTTTTACCTGGAGAAACACACACAGCCACTGGTGGTCCAATGAGATCTCCCATCCTACAGTAGTTTTCTGTATTTTAATATATTTATTTTAATAATTTTGAGCGCCCCTATTGTTCACATTATGTTTTTTCCAACACTGACTTGTGTGAAGTGATGAGCGCCCTCTGTTGACTGTTGCAGCAATAACAGGACTTCAGTGTTTGCTGTTAAGACTGCGGGAAGACTTTCTGACGGCATACTAAAGCTCCATTTTATCCCAGACTTCAAATCAGCGTCACTGCAGTGTCCACTGAGTCTGTCGGAGAGTTTTGATCAAAGCGATTTCTGAAGCAGCAGGAAACAATTTGTTTGACGCCCCGTTATCAACACGTGAATCGTCAGTGATTACCTCTGCTGAGGACATTGTTTGTTAATTTGTCTTCCGGCACAAAGAAAAATGTGAGTGAGTGAGTTAATGCTGCCAGACTACTAAGAGGATAACTCATAAATTATGGTACATAAGAACATTAACTTTTACATGATGGTTAATATTCATATGAAGATGAACTGATGAGAATTTGTTGTTTATGGTCATACGATACTTTATTTATTGATTGTTATTGACTACCAGGACGTTGCTCAAGTATATGATGTCACAGTGCCACCTACTGGGAGACAGTATAAATGCTAATTTGCAGGATACGACTTAAGGAGGAAGTCCAGATGGCTCATTGATTTCACTGATATCTGGTGTTGGGGTCAACGAAGACTTGGTTAGACTTCAAATGCAAATTTGTTATCATTTATCTGAGGCTTAAACAAATGATGTTTTGAATGCATGGCCTCTTGTGATTGGTTGTTTTGGATGCATGGCCGCTTGTGATTGGTTGTTTTGAATGCATGGCCTCTTGAGATTGGATGTTTTGGAAACAGGGCCTCTTGTGATTGGTTGTTTTCAATTTCAATTTCAATTTATTTTCATTTATATAGCACCAAATCACAACAGAGTTGCCTCAAAGTGCTTCACACAGATAAGGTCTAACCTTACCAACCCCCAGAGCAACAGTGGTAAGGAAAAACTCCTTCTGAGGAAGAAACCTCAAGTAGACCAGACTCAAAGGGGTGACCCTCTGCTTGGGCCATGATACAAACATAAATTACAGAACAATTCACGGACGAATATACAAGAGATGCTATTGGCGCACAGGACAGGAGGATCGCCAACACGAATACAACTCCCATCTCTGGATGGAGCTGCACCTTAAACAGAGAGAAAAAACAGAATCAGGTATCAGAAAGACAAAAAATACTGTATAATTTGCCAGCATTAATCAACAAGAAAAACAGAGAAGTACTAAGGTGATCGCCGGCCACTAGCCCTAAGCTTCACTAAAAGACCCAGAATTTAGGTAAAGTTGAGGCCGTAGCCCGCTCCAATTACTAATAGATGAATTAAAAGAGTAAAAAGCATAAAACAAAACTGTACCAGTATGCTAGCCATATGAAAGGGAAAATAAGTGCGTCTTAAGTCTGGACTTGAAAATCTCCACAGAATCTGACTGTTTTATTGACACAGGGAGATCATTCCACAGAACAGGGGCACAATAAGAGAAAACTCTGTGACCTGCAGACTTCTTATTCACCTTAGGAACACAAAGTAGTCCTGCACCCTGAGAACGTAAAGCCCAGGCCGGTACGTAAGGTTTAATTAGGTCAGCTAGGTAGGGAGGTGCCAGTCGATGAATAATTTTATAGGTTAGTAGCAGAACCTTAAAATCTGATCTCACTGGGACAGGAAGCCAGTGAAGGGATGCCAAAAGGGGTGTAATGTGGTTGTACTTTCTGCTTCGTGTCAAACATGTGGCTGCAGCATTTTGAACCAGTTGGAGAGCCCTAATGCTAGACTACGGTAAACCAGAAAATAGAACATTGCAGTAGTCCAATCTAGAAGAGATAAATGCATGGATCAGAGTCTCAGCATCAGCCATAGACAGGATGTGACGAATCTTCGCTATATTTAGCAGGTGGAAGAAAGCAGTCCTAGTAATATTTCTAATGTGGAGGCCAAAGGACAATGAAGGATCAAAAATTACCCGAAGGTTCCTCACTTTGTCAGTGTGATGTATGAAACACGAGCCGAGGCTGAGCGTTAACTGGTCAAATTGATGCCGATGTCTCACTGGACCAAGAACCATCATTTCAGTCTTATCAGAGTTTAAAAGTAGGAAGTTTCTAGACATCCACCTTCTCACTGCTGCAAGGCAATCTTCTAAGGATTTTATGTGAACGAGATTACCAGCAGTTATCGGCATGTATAACTGAGTATCATCTGCATAGCAGTGAAAGGTAATCCCAAAACGCCACAATATGTGCCCAAGGGGTGCTATATAAAGGGAGAAAAGCAGGGGGCCTAAGACAGACCCCTGTGGAACCCCAAATTTCATGTCACTAAGGTTAGAGGTAGTGTTACTGTACAAAACACAGTGAGAACAACTGGTCAAGTATGACGTCAGCCATGCAAGGGCACTCCCAGTAATCCCAAAATGATTTTCCAGCCTGTCAAGTAGAATATGATGATCCACTGTATCAAATTCAGCACTGACATCTAACAGCAACAGAACTGTAGTGGTGTCTGAATCCATTGTAACCAGAAGATCATTCACCACTTTAGTGAGAGCCGTCTCTGTGGAATGATATTTTCTAAAAACAGACTGCAGTGGCTCAAAGAGATTATTCTCAGTAAGATAGTCTGTGAGCAGCCGTGACACCACTTTTTCCAGAATTTTAGAGAAAAATGATAGATTTGATATCGGCCAATAGTTTTTCAATACACTAGGGTCAAAATTAGATTTCTTAAGTAATGGTTTATTCACTGCAGATTTGAAACGTTTAGGAACAGATCCAGAAGTTAAAGAAAGATTAATAATTTCCAGCACAGTTTGCCCAAGAGTGGACCACAGGTCCTTACACAGTTTTGTTGGTATAGGAACAAATAAACAGGTTGTGCTTTTTGTTGACATTACGAGTTTTGTCAGCATGCCTAGAGAGATACTATCAAATTCTGTAAATCTAGGTAATACCTCAGTAGTGGCGCCCACCTCAATAGCGGGTCTAGTGGCTGGGTTAAGGTATGCTGGGATATGTTTAACCTAATGTCTTCTATTTTCTTCACAAAGTAATCCAGGAACTCTTGTGCTATAAAAGGAGAGTGAACTACAGGTGGTTGTCCATGCATAAGTGTTGCCACTGTGTCGAACAAGACCTTTGAGTTATGCTTGTTTTTGTTGATCAAATCAGAGTAGTAAGTCCACTTTGTAGCCAATAATGCAAGCTTATAGTCTAAGATAGCATCACGCTGCGCAAGGTGAAATACTTCTAATTTTGAACGATGCCATTTCCGTTGTAGACCGCTTGCTTTATGCTTGAGGTCACGCAGATAATCATTGAACCAAGGTGACTGTGATTTGGGGGAGCATGGTTTTAACACAGGTGGTGCAATCATGTTGAGTGTAGTTTTGAGCACTGAGTTTAAACTAGTTTTGGATGCATGGCTTCTTGTGATAGGATGTTTTGAATGCATGGCCTCTTGTGATTGGTTGTTTCAAATGCAGGGCCTCTTGTGATTGGATGTTTTGAATGCAGGGCCTCTTGTGATTGGTTGTTTCAAATGCAGGACCTCGTGTGATTGGATGTTTTGGATGCAGTAACTCTTGTGATTGGATGTTTTGAATGCATGGCCTCTTGTGATTGGTTGTTTTGGATGCAGGACATCTTGTGATTGGATGTTTTTGATGCATGGCCTCGTGTGACTGTTTGTTTTGGATGCAAGGCCTCTTTGTGATTGTATGTTTTGGATGCAGGAACTCTTGTGACTGGATGTTTTGAATGCATGGCCTCTTGTGATTGGTTGTTTTGGATGCAGGGCCTCATGTGATTGGCTGTTTTGGATGCAGGTTCTCGTGTGATTGGTTGTTTTGGATGCAAGTCGTCTTGTGATTGGTTGTTTTGGATGCAAGGTGTCTTGTGATTGGTTGTTTTGGATGCAGGGCCTCGTGTGATTGGTTGTTTTGGATGCAGGGCCTCTTGTGATTGGTTGTTTTGGATGCAAGGCGTCTTGTGATTGGTTGTTTTGAATGCATGGCCTCTTGTGATTGAATGTTTTGAATGCATGGCCTCTTGTGATTGGTTGTTTTGGATGCATGGCCTCTTGTGATTGGTTGTTTTGAATGCATGGCCTCTTGTGATTGGTTGTTTTGGATGCAAGGTGTCTTGTGATTGGATGTTTTGAATGCAGGGCCTCTTGTGATTGGATGTTTTGAATGCATGGCTTCTTGTGATTGGTTGTTTTGGATGCAGGGCCTCGTGTGATTGGTTGTTTTGGATGCAGGGCCTCGTGTGATTGGTTGTTTTGGATGCAGGGCCTCATGTGATTTTAGGTTTTGGATGCAGGACCTCTTGTGATTGGATGTTTTGGATGCATGACCTCTTGTGATTGGTTGTTTTGGATGCAGGACGTCTTGTGATTGGATGTTTTGGATGCAGGACGCCTTGTGATTGGATGTTTTGGATGCAGGGCCTCGTGTGATTTTAGGTTTTGGACGCAGGACCTCTTGTGATTGGATGTTTTGGATGCATGACCTCTTGTGATTGGTTGTTTTGGATGCAGGACGTCTTGTGATTGGATGTTTTGGATGCAGGACGCCTTGTGATTGGATGTTTTGGATGCAGGGCCTCGTGTGATTTTAGGTTTTGGACGCAGGACCTCTTGTGATTGGATGTTTTGGATGCATGACCTCTTGTGATTGGTTGTTTTGGATGCAGGACGTCTTGTGATTGGATGTTTTGGATGCAGGACGTCTTGTGATTGGATGTTTTGGATGCAGCGCTCAGCTTGGTGTTTTTCCTGTGCTGCTGCCAAAGCCAACTCATGGAACTTTACTTATTGTCATCAGCAGACTGTTTTTCTTTCTGCCTTGAGGCTCCTGATTTGTGTAGGCTGAAAAAACTTAATTTTCTTGCTTGTTAAATATGTGTGTGTGTGTCAGGCCCTCAGGTGGGCCCCTATGTGTGTGGCCCCCTAGAGGAGGGTACAGGAAGAGACTCATGCTGCTTTTACAGCCAGACAGGAAGTGGCAGAGCTCTGTCGGCTCTTTGTGTCCTGATGAGTCACTGCAGCCCGTATGTCAGCTCACTGCATCACGTCGTCTTCTTTCAGTATGATGATCGCTGTTAAATGCTTCTGTAAGTCGACACCAATAATGATGCTCTGTTTCTCAGCTATTCATTTGCCACATGTGTGTGTGCGCATTTATGTAGCGCTTTTCTGTTTGAAGCAGAAGCTCAAAGCGCTTTACAGTGATGCCTAGCATTCACCCATTCACACAGACACTCACACATTGATGTCAGGGTGCTGCCGTGCAAGGCGCTCAATACACACTGGGAGCAACGTGGGGATTAAGGACCTTGCCCAAGGGTCAGTGGTGATTGTTTGGCCAGACTGGAGTTTGAACTGAGGATCCTCTGGTCTGAAGCCCAACGCTTAACCACTAGATCAGGGGTCAAAAAGTCACATTCTGTTTCCTGTTTTTATGCTCATACGCTGAGGTTATTTTAGCATTCTGTTACATGTTTATTTTAAGGACTCATAGAGATACGAGAAACAAAGGAGATATAAAAGAGATACAAAGGAGATATAAAGGACATAAAACAACCTGAACACAAATTATGTGCGACACGGACTTTTGCCACAACTGGGGAAAAAGTTCATATTAATAAAAAGCATTGTAGGCCAAAGTGCTGTTAAGGTTCTCAACCCGTATTTATTCCAAATATGACAGTTATCTGTGGAATTCCCCTTTGTCCTAAATTTGAGAACATTTGGAGTCCAGTTCTAAGAAATCAGACTTCCACAGACCAAGTGTTCAGTCAGTTCAGTTTATTCCCACAGGGATAAATCCCAGTGCAAGTCGCTCCGAGACGCTTCAGACGAGTCCAAGTCCAACGTTCCTCAGCACACGGCCAGAACTCCCTCACCACTCCCACAGTCCATCGCATCATCCCGGACGGGACCCCAGTCCATCACACATCACTTCCCCAGCCAAGGCTGGAACCCGTTTCCAGCTCCTGCTCCCGCTGAGCCTCCTGGTCTACCAACAACACACAAAGTCAAGGGTCAAAGGTTAACAAGGTTGAGCTTTGTGCTGATGTTCATCACAAACACTGTAAATCCACGATTCACAGCAAATCGCACCAGAATTTACTGAAATTTGTGCTGACATTGTTTATGGGACTGGAGCCAAATATCATCTTAAGCTCGTTAAGAAGAATGAAAGTGGAGTCGTGGTGACCTGCCAGAAGTGGACCAAACAGTTTTCTGCAGGATTATCCTTAGACAGAAATGTCCAAAGCCTTGAAACCCATATTGGCTCCGCTGGACCGTCGGGCTGTTGTTGGATCAGAGCTGGCCTTTTCTTCCAGCTCCTTCCTGAAGGTTTATGCATTAGATGGAGTTTAGTTTTGTGTGTGTGTGTGTGTGTGTGTGTGTGTGTGTGTGTGTGTGTGTGTGTGTGTGTGTGTGTGAAGCGTATCGTGTCGGTGGAATCCAGGAGGCAGAAACATGCAAATGTTTGTGATTTCCCCGGTGAAGGTGAATCTGAGTCCACACTCAGACGCCTGACAGCCGAACGTCCCCCCAGACACAAACACGCCTCATCGACTTCTGTTTCATTTGACGTTATTTTAGTATTTTTTAGTTATTTTGATATCTATCTATCTGTCTGTCTGTCTGTCGATGCTTCAGAACAGTGTTTCACAACAATATTTCAAATCAGTGAAGCATGTCAGATAGATAGATGGACTGATCAATTGATCTGAAACACTTCATAAACACTGATTTAAAACATTGTTCTGAAACACTTCTGAAACATTGTTCTGAAGCACTGTTCTGAAGCACAGTTTTGAAACAGTGTTCTGAAATACTTCTGAAACAATGTTTTGAAAAACTGTTTTGAAGGTTTTCTGAAATACTTCTGAAACACAATTCTGAAACAGTGTACTGAAATGCTATGCTGAAACAGTGGTATGAAACACTGGTTTGGAATAGTGTTCTGAAACACTTCTGAAACATTGTTCTGAAATTATGTTCTGAAATACTGTTTTGAAACAATGTTCTGAAATACTTCTGAAATATTGTTATGAAACCATTTTAAAACAGTTTTCTGAAACACTTCTGAAATGCTGTTTTGTAACTGTTTTCTGAAACACTTGTGAAATACTGCTTCAAAACACTTCTGAAACACTGCTTTGAAACATTGTTCTGAAAAGCTGTTCTGAAACACTTCTGAAACACCGATTTGAAATAGTGTTCTGAAACACTTCTGAAACATTCCAAAACACTGTTCTGAAATACTTTTGCAACATTTTTCTGAAACCCTTCTGAAACACTGTTTTGAAACACTGTTCTGAAAGCGTTTTGAAACATTGTTCTGAGCCATTGTTCTGAAACACTGTTCTGAAACACTCTTCTGAAACACTTTTCTGAACCATTGCTCTGAAATACTGTTCTGAAACAGTGTTCTGAACCATTGTTCTGAAACAATGTTCTAAATAATGTAGTCTCACACCCGGCTCGCCACATATTGAGCGTTGGTCAGTATGTACCAGTTTTGGTTAACCTGTCTGGTTAACGTCTGCGCTGTCACTCTGTGATGCGCAGACCAACACTAATCATGCCCCTAATCTTACCCAAATGACAGGTGAATGTTCCATGATGATGTGAATGTGAAGCAGATAGTTCTGTGTGCTGTCAGAGAGAAAGGAAGCTGCTGTCAAAAAATGCATCTTTCCATCCGTCACTAAATGACGCGATGAGAAAGAAGCACTGAGCGAGATGAAGAATGTGACGAATCAGGAGTGAGAATGTGTCGGAGTGTTTTGGATGTTATTTTGAGTCCACAGGAACACGCAGTGTGCTGTGCTGCTGTACGACGAGGGTGTGTGTGAAGGAATAAATCAGTCAGCACAGGTCCAGGGTCTTTCTCATAACTTCTTTTAGTGAGCTCCGACACACAGCACTGACCATTTCTCCTTCTTTCCTCCCTTTCTTTTTTCCTTCTCTCTCCCTCGCCGCCTCAACAGCGCCCACTAGGCAGAACACCCAGTAACGGTGTCAACTTAACATTACTGCAAACGTATATGGACAAACAACACAAAATATTTGTTTTTATTATTAGCGTATCCCATTTTCACTCTTACACTGCCATCTACTGGACATTCTACAGTCAGCGGCTGAACGTAAACAAACACGTTCTTTAGGCTTGTTTACGAGAATGAATGACAACGGGTGGAGCTATCGGCACACGTCCGCACGAAAAGAAGTTTTAGATCGAACTCTAATTCAGTAATATTACAGTTGCAGTCAGACTGAAAAAGCAGATCCTGAACTGGAAAAATCATTTACTTCATGTCTACCTTCAGGAAAGCTGAAGGAAGTTGACGGAGGGGACAGGAAGTAATGTTTATGGGTTATGTGGTCTGGAATAAAACCACAGATGCTCACAAAACCACAATCGCTCTGAAACACCACCAAATGTGCACCCCAGGGGTCCAAATTTCTGGTCTCTAACGCAGGCTGACGTAGTCCAGCAGAGGACGCTGTTATGTTTGTGGAGGTTGCATTTGGCAACAATCCACAGACACACAGAGGACGTAGTTTAATTTCCGCCATCAGAGGGTGGGTGCACTGGTAGCGCACTCTGCAGAGCAGCAGCATAGCTTTTGCACTTGCCACTGGTGCGTCATCAAGACATGTTCTACATTTTCCTCCACATAGTCCATCTTCATATTTTTACATATTTCTTCATGCCTAAGGATCCAGAGCAGGTGGTGCATCCAGTCAAGCCTCTGATATTGGATAGCGGAGGCCGGCACAAGGTAACACAGCAGTAATGGTACATTTGCAGAGTTGACCTAGTGGTCGCGGAGCTCAACTCTTGCTGGCATTTTAGCATGAATGTGGAAGATTTTAAGCATGTTGAAAATTTTTCTGGCACCACGATGAACATCAATGTTGCTGACTGACATCAATGTCTAGAGGACCTCTACACTGGTCAACGGTAAGCAACTTTTCACTCTCTGTTAGTAAACGCTGGGCTAAGCTGAAAAAATGTGCAGGTTCAGGAGCTCTTGATGATCAGGATCAGGAAGCATTGGTTTAAGACCTGCAGTGCACATTGGTGCACATAGGTGCATCTGTTTCCACCTGTTGCAGAGACCTGTCCTGTGCAGTACCTTTAAAAGTAAGTTAATAACTGTTCACTTTGTCTTTAACTGGAAATTTGTTGTCCTTCACGTGGACCTGTGATGTCAGATGGAGTAAGCTTTCTTTCATTGTTAAATATGGAGTGGGTTATTTGTGGTTAAACATGTTTACTCAGCTATTGACATTTTTGTTTCAAACCATGTTTAACCTTTATGATTCCAGACACATGGCAAAAACCATTGATGTGGGCTCGCTGGCGAGACCATGGACCCCTGAGGTTTAAAGTCTAGACCCCCCTGTGAAAACTTAATTCAACAAACCAGAGTTTTTGTAATTACTTCCTATGATGTGTGTGGTGTTGTGTCCCTGGGTGCAGAGTGTGCACATGTCGTCAACCTGCCATGTGAGGCTTTGTATACATTGTGACCTTTATATCCCAGACGTTGACTATCCTGGACTTGACATCAGCTTTTTGATGGTCTGTGTTACAAATACAGTTTGGTTCCAGATGATCTGAACACATATTAGGTGGAAATTAGGACTGATGCGCCATGTGCTCCTTTGCCCTAGGTGGAAGATGGATGAATGTCCACAGAAGGACATGCGGACGTACAAACAGCCAGGCGGAATGTTGTGCATAATGACTCACAATCAGACTCACCTGGTGAGAATGTGCACGTGCATGTGTGTGTGTGTGTGTGTGTGTGTGTGTGTACTACTAAAGTGTGGTGAGCAGTTCCTCATTAGCAAGCAGGCTGGCGGGCAGGACTCCCTCTGCTGGCTGCTCTGACTCCCTGCTGTGATCTGAAGCCACTTAAGTTAACACAAACTAAATACATGTGCACAAATGTGCAACTCAGCGAGTGTGTTTTTGCTTATTCAGTGTGCAGCGTGGAAGGATCACCTGCTGGGTTACTGCGTGCGCACACACACACACACACACACACACACACACACACACACACACACACACACACACACACACACACACACACACACACACACACACATGCACGTGTACATTCTCATGTGCATGCTCCAGTCTGCTGAAATACACTTTCTGTTTGCACATTCAGGAGTAAAACCTTTCAGGTTTCTAACCTCTGTGCGAGTGTGTGACTCTGAGTCTGACACAGGGCTGCTGTGATTTCAGCCAATCACAGGCAAGCAGAATCACTTTTACGAGTGCGGTTGCCAGGCAACAAGGAGCGAGACTGCGTGAGAAAGAGAGCGACGTGGTGGCAGAGAAAAAATAGCCGTGTTGTTGCCACGAGGAGAAGAGAAATCTGAGCAAGATGGCTTAATTACACGCCACAGATTTGTGCAGAATGTGAGGTGGATTTTTTTTTTTCTGAAACAGTTCATCGCGTCTGTCCTCCAGTGTCTTATTATTTCGATTGTTATTTAAATTAGGCATCCGTCTGCTTTATCTACATTGATAGTGACCTTCACGGTTTGCCATAATTTCACATTTTTATTTGTTTTCTTGCAGTTGTAGGAAATAGATACAGTGTCAAACGTGAGGCCGGGGGGCAGGATGTGGCACGCTCACGTCGTTTTCCTTGTGTTCTTCCATGTCGAAGCTTTTTCATCACTCACTCATTTTAAACCGCTTATCCGGAATTAGGTCACGGGGACAACAACTCCAGCAGGGGACCCCAGACTTCCCTTTCCCGGGCCACTTTAACCACCTCTGACTGGGGGATCCTGGGGCGTTCCCAGGCCAGTGTGTAGATATAATCTCTCCACCTAGTCCTGGGTCTTCACCGGGGTCTCTTCCCAGCTGGACATGCCTTTAACACCTCCCTAGGGAGGCGCCCAGGGGGCATCCTTAAGCCTGGTTCACACGACAGGATTTTAAAATTATCTTTAGGTTTCCAAAACCTGAGAGACCACACATGTGAAGAAAAAAAAAAAATCATAGCTCTAACAGGGTTGGTCGTACAGTGTGTGGTGTTCAGCCACACGGTAAGGACAACAACACCACACATGAACAGATTTCTCACAGCAACATTCTCAGGTCAGACAGGAAATCTCACAAAATCTCTCGAGATTAAACGTGACTTCAGAGTAAACAAACAGAGATACTTTGTGGACTATTTAAAACAGAGGGAAAAAACAATACAAAAAGAAAAAGAAAGGGCGTTCTTTAAAGGAGTGGAGACAGCGCGACCACCGGACTTTCTGGTAAGTCAGAACAGCTGTTTTGATTTTATTTTCTGCTCTGTACGTCCATCACCTCGCTTTCTGATTGGCTGCAAGTCACATTCAGCAGGCTGTGTGCTCGTTTGTGGTTGGAGGACACAACACAGGCTGTGATATCAGGCCCAAAAATTCCAACATGTTGAATAGCCCTGATTTGTGATCGGAGTGCTCCTGACGGCCTTCTGAGCAGATCAGAGTGCTCTTAACACACCACACACAGCAGGAATATCTGGTAAGGTTATCTTTAGCATCATCACGATTGTCGGGGCGACCTTAAAATTGTCGGAAGGGGAAGATCGGGGCCGATATCGGCCTAATTATCCTGCCGTGTGAACCCGGCCTTACCAGATGCCTGAATCAACTCAGCTGGCTCTTTTCAACACGAAGGAACAGCGGCTCTACTCCGAGTTCCCCACAGATGGCTGAGCTTCTCACCTTATCTCTAATGGAGACACCAGCCACCATCCTAAGGAAGCCCATTTCAGCCGCTTGTACCCGCAATCTGGTTCTTTCGGTCATGAACAAACCCTCATGACCATACGTGAGAGTAGGAATGAAGATTGACCAGTAGATCAAGAGCCTTTTGGCTCAGCTTCTTTTTGACACAACAGGAGAGCGAATGCAACACCGCCCCTGCTGCGCCAGTTCTCTGGCTAATCTCATGCTCCATTGGCCCCTCACTCGTGAACAAGACCCTGAGGTACTTGAACTCCTTCCCTTGGGGCAAGACCTCATTCCCTACCTGGAGTAGGCAAGCCATCAGTTTCCTGCTGAGAACCATGGCTTTAGATTTAGAGGTGCTGATCCTCATCCCAGCCACTTCACACTGAGTTGTGGACTGATCCAGTGAGTGTTGGTCACAGGCTGATTGAAGCAAACAGGACCACATCATCTGCAAAAAGCAGTGATGAGACTCTGAGCCCATCAAACTGAAGACCCCTCTCCCCCGCCTATACCTTCGATATCCTGTTCATGAATGTCACAAACAGGATTCGTGATAAGGCGCAGCCCTGACGGAGGCCAACCCCCACCGGAAACAAGTCTGACTTACTGCCAAACACCCGAACACAGATCTCGCTTTGTGAGTACAGAGATTGGATGGCCTTGAGAAAGGACCTTCACTCTTTACTCTCACACCACCTTCCACAGTATCTCTCAGGGTACCCGATCAGATGCCTTCTCTAAGTCCACAAAACACATGTAGACTGGATGGGCATACTCTCAGGCACCCTCCAGGATCCTTGTGAGAGTGAAGAGCTGGTTGGTTGTGCCACAGCCAGGACGGAACCTGCATTGTTCCTCTTCAGTCAGAGGCTTGACTATCGGCCAAACCCTCCTTTCCAACACCCTGGAGTAGACTTTACCAGGGAGGCTGAGTAGTGTGATGCCCCTGTAATTGACACACACTCTCTGGTTCCCCTTTTTAAATATGTGGAACACAGTTATGTTTGGCAGTTGACCATATGTTTTGGCAGTTTGCTACTCCTGTGGCACTGTCCCAGACCTCAATGCAGTGTTGAAGAGATACCTCATCCAAAACAGTCCTGCCACACCCAGAGCCTTCAGCATTCCTGGACAGATCTCATCAACCCCCGGGGCCTTGTTACTGCGGAGTTGTTTGACTACCTCAGTGACTTCCACCAGGGAAATTGATGATGATCCTCCATCAGCTTCCAGCTCTGCCCCTACTATAGAGGGAGCTCCAGTCTGATGCTAAGTTCCTCAAAGTGTTCCTTCCAGCATCTGATTACTTCCTCAGAGTCCCATCCTGACTGTAGACAGCTTGGATGGTTCCCTGTTTCTCCTCCTGAGGTGCCTCACGGTCCGCCAGAAGGACCTTGGTGCCGACTGAAAGTCCTTTTCCATGGGTACGCCGAATTCCTTCCACACCCGCTGCTTTGTCTCCTCCACAGCAGAGGCTGCCGCCCTTCAGGCCTGCCAGTTCCTTGCATCTACCTCTGGAGTCCTCCGAGATAACACATTCCAGAACAACTCCATCAGTTGGATGGCTTCCCTGACCACCAGTGTCCACCGTGATGTTCATGGGTTTCCGTCCCTTGAGGTACATAAGACCTTCAGGCCACAGCTCCTTGCTGTGGCTTCAGCAATGGAAGTTTTGAGCATTGCCCATTCTGGTTCAATGCCCCCAGCCTCCACAAGAATGCCATTAAAGCTCCGTCGGAGGTGTGAGTTGAAGATCTGTCGGACAGTGGGCTCCTCCAGACGTTCACAGTTCACCCGCACTATCCGTTTGGGCTCACCAGGTCTCTCTAAAGTCGTCCCCCATCCTCTGATCCAACTCACCACCAGATGGCGATCAGTTGACAGCTCTGTGCCTCTCTTCAACCAAGTGTCCAGAACATACAGCCTGATATCAGATGATACGATCACAAAATCGATCATCGACTTTCAGCCTAGGGTGCTCTGGTACCATGTACACTTATGAGCATCCTTATGTTCAAACATTGTTTTCGTTATGGACAGTCCATGACTTTGCACAGAAGTCCAATAACAAAAAGACCACTCAGGTTAAGATCAGGGAGGCCGTTCCTCCCAATCATACCTCTCCAGGTATCTCTGTCATTGTCCACATGTGAAGAAGCCCCCCCAGCAGAACAGTGGATTCCCCCACTGGAGCCCCATACAGGACTCCATTTAAGGACTCCAAGAAGGCCGAATACCTTGAACTGCTGTTTGGTGCATACACACAAACAACAATCAGAGTCCCCCCCAGACCCCAGTGGTTCCCCCTGTGGGTGGTGAGCCCACAGGGTGGAGATAGAAAGTCCACGTTGCCTCTTCGGGCTGTGCCCGATCAGGCTCCGTGCCAAGCATGGCCACTAGGCGCTTGCTGATGCACCCTTCGTCCAGGCCTGGCTCCAGACGGTGGCTCCGGGCTTCCTCCGAGCTTTTTTCTTTGTATCATTGTGAACCATTCTTAGTCTGGCCCCTCGCCTGAGACCAATTAGCCATGGGAGACCCTACCAGGAGCATGAAGGCTCCAGACAACACAGCTCTCGGGTTCATAGGGGCACACAAACCTCTCCACCAAGATGACTTGATGGTTCCTGGAGAGGTCAAAGCTTTCTGCCATTTATAAAATAGATTTTGTACAGACATATTATTTATTTGAACAGCCAATCAGACAGCAATAACACTAATATGCCACGCCCATTGCCCCCAAATGTTTTTTTTACCGTGCGTTTTTTAAGTAAAATTTAATCCATGTGGCTGGGCGCTCCCTTAGAGATAGGATGAGGAGCTCGGTGTCGAGCCGCTGCTCCTCCACGTCAAAAGGAGTCAGTTGAGGTGGCTCGGGCATCTTTTCCGGATGCCCCCTGGACGCCTCGCTGGAGAGGTGTTCCGGGCACATCCCACTGGGAGGAGGCCCCGGGGAAGACTCATGACACGCTGGAGGGACTACATCTCTCGGCTGGCTTGGGAACGCCTTGGGGTTCCCCCAGAGGAGCTGGGGGAGGTGTGTGTGGATCGGGAGGTCTGGGTGGCTTTGCTTGAGCTGCTGCCCCCGCGACCCGACTCCGGATAAAGCGGAAGAAAATGGATGGTTGGATGGATGGATATTATCTTCTAGTTTTTTCTTTTCTTTAGATGAAAAAGGCTTGTTTTTGTTTGACGCACAGTTCTCATGCACACTTTCACATTGTGTTTATAAGGAATCAGAATCCACCAGACTTTATTATTTATTTTAATTTATTATTCTATTATTCTATTAGGATCTGATTATAAAATACTTGGACAGATGGGAACAATGATTGGCCATCAGTATCTGTGGCCCCGCCCCCACATAGCTGTGTTTGGCAGAAAACTTTTTTCACTTTCTTTCTTTTTCTTTCTTTCTTTCTTTCTTTCTTTCTTTCTTTCTTTCTTTCTTTCTTTCTTTCTTTCTTTGCTTCCTGCCTTCTTCCTTTCTTTATCTTTGTTTGTTCCTTCCTTCCTTCCTTCCTTCCTTCCTTTGTAAGAGCTACAAAACACCATTATTGTCTTTAATTAAGCCTGCTTTCATTTTCCTCTGTCCTCTTCTTTTTTCTCTCTCTCTCTTTGCACCGGAGCGTTTTCTCTCACGCGTCCCTCCTCCTCCTCCTCCTCCTCCCTCCTCCTCCTGTCCTCATCACTCACACCAAAAGCACAACCCCTCTCCTCTTTTTCTCTTCTGCTGAGTTTCTATTTCTCCCACCAGATCTTTCCATCGCTCCCTCACATGCCTCCTTCCCTCCTCCTTCCCTCCTCCTTCCCTCTCTCCGTCTGGCAGTTCTCTAAGGACGTTTCCTGGTGTCACACTGCACTATTGTCCCTGAGGTCAACAACGGCACATGCACGGCTGCGTGCACGCACACACACACGCAGTGCACTCGCTCTGT
The DNA here is from genome assembly GCF_902500255.1 of Thalassophryne amazonica. NCBI lineage: Eukaryota > Metazoa > Chordata > Actinopteri > Batrachoidiformes > Batrachoididae > Thalassophryne > Thalassophryne amazonica. Next base: position 7,444,580 of record NC_047104.1, read on the forward strand.
GATCCTGGGAAGCTGAGCTGCTGCTCTCGGGCCAAGTCCTCTTTTCTCAGTGTTGCATCCACTTTGTGGACGCTGAAGGTGGGCACGGCTCATTTGGTAGGGTGGGTTGTCCGCTAACCAAAGTGTGCATTGACCGACTCTCAGCTGCTCTTGTGTCTAAAAGTGTCTTTGAGTAAAACACTGAACCACACATGGTCTCGGTGTGCAGGTCCGATTACATATTTTGCACCACTAAAAGTTCAAATTTAATGACCTTCATGCAGCATGTTGACCTTTGTATGTAGAGCCAATGAGTGTTGAGTCAGACGGCCATTGGACTCAGCGGAGGAGAAGCTCGTGTTAGGAACATACACATCTGAATTTTCAGAATTGTGCAACAGAAGTTTGGTCCTGGATGTCAGCTATCCAGGCAGACAACCGGTCCATCTCTACATCCCCAGAGTATCCATCTACAGCGTATCCGGAAAGTATTTCCACATTTTGTTATGTTACAGCCTTATTCCAAAATGGATGAAAATAATTTTTTCCCTCAAAATTGTACACACAACACCCCATAATGACAATGTGAAAAAAGTTTTTTTTTTTTTTTTTTTTTTACATTTTTGCAAATTTATTAAAAAAAACAATAAAAAAACAAAACTAAGAAATCACATGTACATAAGTATTCAGGCCCTTTGCTCAATACTTTGTTGATGCACCTTTGGCAGCAATTACATCCTCAAGTCTTCTTGAATATGATGCCTATCAGGTCAGAAATGACTGGACACAAATGCAGGACTCTGACAAGTAGCTCTGTATGTAAAGACGGTTACTGAAGCAGCAAACAGGGTCCAGTACACAGTACGGCAGTCCAACAAAAGCAAAAGTACAACTAACATCAGGCTTAGGTGTGGTCGGGTAAACAGGCAGGTGGTCATACACACGAGGAGGCTAGCAGGATGAGGAAACACAAAGTACAGAGCTGGAGAAAAGCCACAAGGCGCATCAATCTGGCGAGGGAACAGAGCAAACTGTGAACCTTAAATACACCCAGGTGATGAGCTGCAAATTAGAAACAGGTGTATGTGGAAAGCACCACAACAAGGGCCACTCCCTTGTTGTGGTGCTTTCCACATACACCTTTCTAAGTTTCTAAAAAACTTTTTTAACATTGTCATTATGGGCTGTTGTGTGTAGAATTTTGAAAAAAAAAAAAAAGAATTTCATCCATTTTGGAATCAAGGTGTAACAAAATCTCTAAAAAGTTAAGCACTGAATACTTTCCGGATGCCCTGCAAATGTCACTAAACATCTCCTCAACAACAAAATCACAACCCTGATCAACACCCAGTTATGCAAGCATTTAACATTGTAGGAACCAAAACACATCCCTGAGGAACACCAATGTCAGTGCCTGCTTCCATACAGCAGGCACCATGTCTGTGTATAGACTGGCTGTAATGTCCAGCAACTTCTTGGGGATCCCAGAACGTCTCAGCATGTCATAGAGAGCAGTTCAATCAACTCAATCAAACACTTTGCAAAGATCAACACAGGCTGCAAAGAAGCACTGCAGATAGTCATGCTTGCATTCTGTGAGTACTTGCAGAGTTCGAATACAGTCAATGGCTGACTGTTCCATTCACTGAGCAGCAAGTAGCTGGAACTGAATCCTATTGAATGTAAACCACAAAATAATCAATAATAGATAAAAATATTTGCAAGAATGAGTTTTCTTTTTCAATAAATTATTCATACCTGCATACGTTAATAATATTAAGAGTAATCAGGTGGATACATGATTTTTAATATAATATTGCTCTCATGTTCTGTCCAAACAGATCTGTTTCAGACGTGTAAGCGGTTGAATCTCAGTCTGTTCATTAAACGTGTTTTGTGATTCTTCACCTTATTAAACTCTGAAAGAATCCGCGAGCAGGCTGCCACCATTCTCCTCGTCTGGTCAGAACCATGTTTCTCCTCATCTGGTCAGAACCGTGTTGAGACATGACGCCCTGACTACATTACCCACAATGCTATATTTAGATCACTGCAGCGTGTGACTCAGCACCAGTTCAACCATAAAGCTGAGTAAGAAGTCGATTTGAAGCAGTTTTCTCCCGATTTTGTTTTACATATAAAATGTCCAAAGAACAACTCTGCAGCGCAGCTGATGGAGCATTGAGCATGTGTGGCCACTCTATTAGGTACACCTGTTTAACTGTTCATTAAAGCAGATATCTAATCAGCCAGTCATGAAACAGATGGTTGGTGGTTGGCTCTCACTGCGGTATTGTATCACTTCGTGTTCCGGAGCACAGCGGTGTTTTGCTGTATCTGTTAACTGTTTAATCTGCACAGTTAGATTGATCTAGTTAACTAGATAACGATTTGTTTCACAGTGTAATCTTCACGTGCCTTAACTAAAGCACTCCCTCTGCTGAATCACCTCTAAATTATTCACACATGATTCCCTTTATGTGTTTTTAGAAATCCGCAAGCTTAGCATAGCTACTAGCTCTTAGCCGGTTTAGCATGGCGGCTTCTCCTGTCTCTCCTGCACCTTTCTGCTCTGGGTGTGAAATGTTTAGTTATTCCTCGGCCTCCTTTAGCAGTAATGGTACTTGTAATAGTGTAGCTTATTCGTAGCTTTGGAGGCCAGGCTGGGCGAATTGGAGACTCAGCTCCGCACTGTGGAAAATTCTACAGCTAGACAGGCCCCTGTAGTTGGTGCGGACCAAGGTAGCTTAGCCGACTTTAGTTTCCCTCTGGCAGATCCCAAGCAGCCGGGAAAGCAGGCCGACTGGGTGACTGAGGAAGAAGCGTAGTTCTAAACAGAAGCCCCGTGTACACCGCCAACCCGTTCACATTTCTAACCGTTTTTCCCCACTCGACGACACACCCGCCGAGGATCAAACTCTGGTTATTGGCGACTCTGTTTTGAGAAATGTGAAGTTAGCGACACCAGCAACCATAGTCAAATGTCTTCCAGGGGCCAGAGCAGGCGACATTGAAGGAAATTTGAAACTGCTGGCTAAGGCTAAGCGTAAATTTGGTAAGATTGTAATTCACGTCGGCAGTAATGACACCCGGTTACGCCAATCGGAGGTCACTAAAATTAACATTGAATCGGTGTGTAACTTTGCAAAAACAATGTCGAACTCTGTAGCTTTCTCTGGGCCCCTCCCCAATCGGACCGGGAGTGACAAGTTTAGCCGCATGTTCTCCTTGAATTGCTGGCTGTCTGAGTGGTGTCCAAAAAATGAGGTGGGCTTCATAGATAATTGGCAAAGCTTCTGGGGAAAACCTGGTCTTGTTAGGAGAGATGGCATCCATCCCACTTTGGATGGAGCAGCTCTCATTTCTAGAAATCTGGCCAATTTTCTTAAATCCTCCAAACCGTGACTATCCAGGGTTGGGACCAGGAAGCAGAGTTGTAGTCTTACACAACTCTCTGCAGCTTCTCTCCCCCTGCCATCCCCTCATTACCCCATCCCCGTAGAGACGGTGCCTGCTCCCAGACCACCAATAACCAGTAAAAATCTATTTAAGCATAAAAATTCAAAAAGAAAAAATAATATAGCACCTTCAACTGCACCACAGACTAAAACAGTTAAATGTGGTCTATTAAACATTAGGTCTCTCTCTTCTAAGTCCCTGTTAGTAAATGATATAATAATTGATCAACATATTGATTTATTCTGCCTTACAGAAACCTGGTTACAGCAGGATGAATATGTTAGTTTAAATGAGTCAACACCCCCGAGTCACACTAACTGCCAGAATGCTCGTAGCATGGGCTGAGGCGGAGGATTAGCAGCAATCTTCCATTCCAGCTTATTAATTAATCCAAAACCCAGACAGAGCTTTAATTCATTTGAAAGCTTGACTCTTAGTCTTGTCCATCCAAATTAGAAGTCCCAAAAACCAGTTTTATTTGTTATTATCTATCGTCCACCTGGTCGTTACTGTGAGTTTCTCTGTGAATTTTCAGACCTTTTGTCTGACTTAGTGCTTAGCTCAGATAAGATAATTATAGTGGGTGATTTTAACATCCACACAGATGCTGAGAATGATAGCCTCAATACTGCATTTAATCTATTATTAGACAATTGGCTTTGCTCAAAATGTAAATGAGTCCACCCACCACTTTAATCATATCTTAGATCTTGTTCTGACTTATGGTATGGAAATTGAAGACTTAACAGTATTCCCTGAAAACTCCCTTCTGTCTGATCATTTCTTAATAACATTTACATTTACTCTGATGGACTACCCAGCAGTGGGGAATACGTTTCATTACACTAGAAGTCTTTCAGAAAACACTGTAACTAGGTTTAAGGATATGATTCCTTCTTTATGTTCTAATGCCATATACCAACACAGTGCAGAGTAGCTACCTAAACTCTGTAAGTGAGATAGAGTATTTCATCAATAGTTTTACATCCTCATTGAAGACAACTTTGGATGCTGTAGCTCCTCTGAAAAAGAGAGCTTTAAATCAGAAGTGCCTGACTCCGTGGTATAACTCACAAACTCGCAGCTTAAAGCAGATAACCCATAAGTTGGAGAGGAAATGGCGTCTCACTAATTTAGAAGATCTTCACTTAGGAAAAAGAGTCTGTTGCTCTATAAAAAAGCCCTCCGTAAAGCTAGGACATCTTACTACTCATCACTAATTGAAGAAAATAAGAACAACCCCAGGTTTCTTTTCAGCACTGTAGCCAGGCTAACAAAGAGTCAGAGCTCTATTGAGCCGAGTATTCCTTTAACTTTAACTAGTAATGACTTCATGACTTTCTTTGCTAATAAAATTTTAACTATTAGAGAAAAAATTACTCATAACCATCACAAAGACGTATCGTTATCTTTGGCTGCTTTCAGTGATGCCGGTATTTGGTTAGACTCTTTCTCTCTGATTGTTCTGTCTGGGTTATTTTCATTAGTTACTTCATCCAAACCATCAACATGTCTATTAGACCCCATTCCTACCAGGCTGCTCAAGGAAGCCCTACCATTATTTAATGCTTCGATCTTAAATATGATCAATCTATCTTTATTAGTTGGCTATGTACCACAGGCTTTTAAGGTGGCAGTAATTAAACCATTACTTAAAAAGCCATCACTTGACCCAGCTATCTTAGCTAATTATAGGCCAATCTCCAACCTTCCTTTTCTCTCAAACATTCTTGAAAGGGTAGTTGTAAAACAGCTAACTGATCATCTGCAGAGGAATGGTCTATTTGAAGAGTTTCAGTCAGGTTTTAGAATTCATCATAGTACAGAAACAGCATTAGTGAAGGTTACAAATGATCTTCTTATGGCCTCAGACAGTGGACTCATCTCTGTGCTTGTTCTGTTAGACCTCAGTGCTGCTTTTGATACTGTTGACCATAAAATTTTATTACAGAGATTAGAGCATGCCATAGGTATTAAAGGCACTGCACTGCGGTGGTTTGAATCATATTTATCTAATAGATTACAATTTGTTCATGTAAATGGGGAACCTTCTTCACAGACTAAGGTTAATTATGGAGTTCCACAAGGTTCTGTGCTAGGACCAATTTTATTCACTGTATACATGCTTCCCTTAGGCAGTATTATTAGACAGCATTGCTTAAATTTTCATTGTTACACAGATGATACCCAGCTTTATCTATCCATGAAGCCAGAGGACACACACCAATTAGCTAAACTGCAGGATTGTCTTACAGACATAAAGACATGGATGACCTCTAATTTCCTGCTTTTAAACACAGATAAAACTGAAGTTATTGTACTTGGCCCCACAAATCTTAGAAACATGGTGTCTAACCAGATCCTTACTCTGGATGGCATTACCCTGACCTCTAGTAATACTGTGAGAAATCTTGGAGTCATTTTTGATCAGGATATGTCATTCAATGCGCACATTAAACAAATATGTAGGACTGCTTTTTTGCATTTACGCAATATCTCTAAAATTAGAAAGGTCTTGTCTCAGAGTGATGCTGAAAAACTAATTCATGCATTTATTTCCTCTAGGCTGGACTATTGTAATTCATTATTATCAGGTTGTCCTAAAAGTTCCCTGAAAAGCCTGCAGTTAATTCAAAATGCTGCAGCTAGAGTACTGACAGGGACTAGAAGGAGAGAGCATATCTCACCCATATTGGCCTCTCTTCATTGGCTTTCTGTTAATTCTAGAATAGAATTTAAAATTCTTCTTCTTACTTATAATGTTTTGAATAATCAGGTCCCATCTTATCTTAGGGACCTCATAGTACCATATCACCCCAATAGAGCGCTTCGCTCTCAGACTGCAGGCTTACTTGTAGTTCCTAGGGTTTGTAAGAGTAGAATGGGAGGCAGAGCCTTCAGCTTTCAGGCTCCTCTCCTGTGGAACCAGCTCCCGATTCAGATCAGGGAGACAGACACCCTCTCTACTTTTAAGATTAGGCTTAAAACTTTCCTTTTTGCTAAAGCTTATAGTTAGGGCTGGATCAGGTGACCCTGAACCATCCCTTAGTTATGCTGCTATAGACGTAGACTGCTGGGGGGTTCCCATGATGCACTGAGTGTGTCTTTCTCTTTTTGCTCTGTATGCACCACTCTGCATTTAATCATTAGTGATCGATCTCTGCTCCCCTCCACAGCATGTCTTTTTCCTGGTTCTCTCCCTCAGCCCCAACCAGTCCCAGCAGAAGACTGCCCCTCCCTGAGCCTGGTTCTGCTGGAGGTTTCTTCCTGTTAAAAGGGAGTTTTTCCTTCCCACTGTCGCCAAGTGCTTGCTCACAGGGGGTCGTTTTGACCGTTGGGGTTTTTACGTAATTATTGTATGGCCTTGCCTTACAATATAAAGTGCCTTGGGGCAACTGTTTGTTGTGATTTGGCGCTATATAAATAAAATTGATTGATTGATTATTTATGTGGCCATGAAGAGGATCTGCTGAAGTTCAATCTGAGCATCGGGAAGGTGATTTAAGTGTCTATGAATGTGACCCAAAGAGTCAAACTGCTGATCTACTGGGATTTTAACCCACAACCATCCCTAATGTCTGCAGACAGTGGTCCAAAACAGAAGAACCTTCCAGTGAGTGGAGATTCTCTGGCTGAAAACACGTTCTTGAAGTCAGAGTTCAGAGAAGAACATCCAGACTGGTTCAAGCCAATAGAAAGGAACCAAATATTCACTGGTTCCAGCCAAAGTCTGCAGATGGTCATGTCTGCAGGTACAACACAAGGAACCTGGAAGCAGCAAAAGACCACAGTAGATGTCCCGTCCTGTCAGGTTAAAAGAGGAAACTGAGCTGGACAATGGGAGACTGGAAAAATCTGAGAGTGGATTTCTGCTGCGACATTCACATGGTCAGAATCTGAAAACATGGATCCATCCTGACATGTTGTGGTGGAACATGGATCAGTCTCAACTTGTTGTGGTGGAATAATGTGGCAACTCATTCTCAGCATGGAGCAAAAGGCATTGCAAAAGCTCACAGCTTTATTGCAAAGCAGTTTTTAATACCTTGTGACCAATGTTTTTATCCAAACTGGTCATCTTCATAGTGCAACCTAAAAAATTCATAGTAAAATATACAAAAACGTAAGGCAGAAATATATATATATATATATATATATATATATATATATATATATATATATATATATATATATATATATATATATATATATATATATATATATATATATATACACACACACACACAGGGGACCATGACGAAATCATCAACAAGAAGATGGTGGATCATCTGTGCAGAAAAAAAAGCAGAAGGTCATCTTTTACTTACAATTCTTGCTATTTTAACCCTAAACTTAACAATAACCCTAAAGTTCATGCACATTTACAAAACAGAGCTCTTGGCAAAATTCTTTTGTATCTGCATTAATGGTAGATGTCCACCAGGTGGAGATATTGCTCCATTTAAAAAACCTTGGGGCATGACAACAACCTACTGCTTATAGCAGTAGATTTGTAGGAATATGCATAAAACAACGCCCTTAACTTTTGTATGTTAGAGTCCGAATGTGTTTGTGTCTATATGTGTCAACCATGCGATAGACTGGCGGCCTGTCGAGGGTAAACCCCGCCTCTAGCCTAATGACCGCTGGATAGCAAAACAAGCAAAATCAGTTGTATTTGTTGTGTAATTGGTGTTAAAGTGCCGATAATCGCATTGAGTCCTGCTTTCAGATCTCAGTGTTCTCTCTTCAAGCGACTTGGTGAGTAAGGAAGTCCTGACAAGCAGTCACAACGAGGCGTGTGAGGATCACAACTAGACTTCGTGTTTGCTGTGTGTCTCACATCATGGCATCTGTGTGACGAAAAGAGCAGCTGACTTCAGCTCTGAATCATTCCACACATTCTCACTGACACTTTGCCAGAGTTGCTCGTGTGGGAGGGTTTGGCTTGTCTGCGCTGGAGCCGTGTGCTCTGCATGATCATGTGTCGTGTCGCCTTGAAGTTAGCAGGAAATCTGGATGGCTCAGAATCTCTGCTAGCAGTTGAAACACAAATTCAAAGGCATTTTTGTTTCTCACTGTAGACGTGGTGTACTTCAAAGCGAAATCCGGTGTGGCCGGAATGGTCCCCCCTAAAAATCGGTCCGCCCTAACTTCACTGTGAATGCAATTATCATCTTGTTTCTGCTTCAAACTGCCTCCAGTCATCATCTATCTCAACGACAGATATCTGAAGCTTTTGTACTGCAGTCATTTCCGCATAAATTCAGCATTATTTCATAATAAAAGAAAGCGATCAGAGTGCAGCAACCAGACGAGCTGCTGCTGCTGCGTTCTCTGCGCCTTCATCATTTCAAAGCGTCAGTAGCGACTCACCGATTATCACCTCTTTTCTGCTTAAAACTGACTTTAGAATGATTTAAGATGTTTTACTTTGTCATCTGATAGTTAATAATCACATTATTTCCTTTGATTGCTTCAGGTGTAGAGACTGTGGTCCCAAATGATCCATGCACAGTGAAGGCAGGACGGACCAATTTTTAGTGGGGAATTGTTCGGTCTGTGACACCAGGCTTCACCTCTTATTGTGTATCAGGTTGTCAAAGTGCAGAAATACAGCAGGGGCGGGGGGCACCTTTGGCCATGTAGTGTGTTCCTCTGGTCATGATCCAGCAGGATGTTTTGCGCTGAGGAAACCAGCAGGTTTTGTGCAACAGATCAGTACAATGTCAACTCCAGTTTGGGCTTCAGTGTGTTTCGAGTGTCCAGGGTCTGAGGCACAGGTTGAGTCACAGCTGGGTTCTTGTGCCACAGTCACCAAATCCTAACGTGGGTCTCAACTGGTTCCACAGCCAGCAGATCTGGTCCTGCAAAAGTGTAAGACATATCCAAGAAAATACAGGTATTTAACAGTGAGGTTGTTTTTTTTAAGGTGAGAAGAAACAATGAGACCCGTTTAACCCTCATGTGACCGAGTGGGGTCACTTACGACCACAGTTATATATGTTTGTGCACCATTCCTCCAATTCAAATGGGAAAAGGTTTCCTACCATGAATTTGTCAATCTATTTGTCCTGCATTTTTACATCAAATTTTGCAAGGCTCAGTCCATCCATGTGGCAACTATAATCCAGACTCGCGACTCTTGAGGAGATCCATGAGATTTTTGACATTGTAGCTTCAGATGGTATTGTAATTTGTCAACCCTAATCATTATACTTTACTGTTTAGCAGAGAAGCACGGCCAACAGACAGAGAATAGCAAGATTTACAGCTGCACAAGCATTGAAACTGATTAGGGTCCCTTCACACATAGTGCGAAGTTTGCACGAAGTGCACACTTAGTGAGCATGACGCAGGAATCGTGTGCAAACCGCGTAATGTCGTCCCTGCCTCCATCACCTTGTACACCTCTTGCTACAACTATATGCTCACACCAGTGCCTGAAAGACAAAGTGTGTGCTGTGTGAACCCTGTGTGCACCCTCTCGTGGCAGGTGCCAGTCAAATTCCAGGTGACACGCACGAACATCTAACACTGCTCGCATGGCACTTAGAAAATGTGTGGCCAATGGCACTCTTGGCATGATAACAGACTGCAGACAATCACTGTTGTACTGCTGTGAAATTGTCTAAGTTCTCCACGAGTGTGACTTTGCAAAGAACACACTGACACATCAAATTATTTCAAATCAATTTTATTTATATAGCGGCAAATCACAACAGTTGCCCCAAGACGCTTTATATTGTAAGGCAAAAGCCATACAATAATTACAGGAAAACCCCAACGGTCAAAACGACCCCCTGTGAGCAAGCACTTGGTGACAGTGGGAAGGAAACTCCCTTTTAATAGGGAGTTTTTCCTTCCCACTGTTTTTCCTTCCCACTGAGTGGAGCGCACACACATGGGTGTGTGCGCTCCACTCAGTGGAGGCGTGGCTTCTGACAGAAGCAGCTGTGGTGATCTGTCATTCTGGACATTCCAGCTGGAACACCTACTGTGTTTGGGCAGTCATTGACTAACAACTGTCCACTGAGAGGCACGTGTGTCTGATTGCTGTATTTATGTGGACATAAATAAAAACATATACCTCCGTGGTGGCAACAAGTTGCAGCAAGCAAGCACACGCACAGAGCGGACACTGACAGCCCCCCAGGTTGAAATGGACCGTCAGATCAGAACACACAGCGGGTGATCTGACCATCACGTCACCCACGTGAGCTCTGTTCCACCTGATGCGGTGTCTGTGCTGCTGCAGTGTGCTGTCCACAAGACATGTGTATTGGGCAGAACACACACGCGGCCAACTGGATGCACCTGACCAGTAGATGTGGACATGATCAGAGCACACTGCTTCTCATTCATGTCATTTCATGACTGTATGTTTGTGACCATGGGTCATCACCAGATGAACAGATGGATCATATTTGTATTGCTCGCTTGAAAAATGCAGTGTTTTTATATGGTGTGGGATTTAAATTTCTTTTTTTTTGGTAATACTTCCATGTCCTTTCTGATATGAGGCAGATTCCCACAGCTTTCAAAGAACAGCTCTGTAGCTCAGTGGTAAAGTCTCTGACAGGTAATCAGAGCTTTTGAAAGGCGCAAGTTCGCATCCTGGGTGGTGTGTTTTTTTTTCTTTTTTTTTCTTTATTTCACATAAGTGGTGCAATGTGGTTCCACAGGTACCAGCTGGTTTTTATCTCTTACACATAAGCAGCCCCTTCGGACTACGTGTGAAGGGGCAATTATTGATGCCCAGAGTGAGGTTGAAAATAGCTCCATTGGTGGAGATCTTATGCGTAGCCAAGGGTGGGCCTGGATGGGCCTGGGCCCGCCCACTTGTCAGCCAGGCCCGTCCCATCCAATGAGAAGGCTGAGTCAACACTCGACAGTCTCCTGTTGTTGCCTCATTGTATTCCTATGATATGGTATTGCATTAGCACTGAGCAACAATTAATAAATTTTGTCAAAAAAATCTGATTCATCTTCTGTGATTTTTATTAATTCATTTTCAGAGTACAGTGGTCCCTCGCTATAATGCAGTTCACCTTTCGCGGCCTCGAAGTTTCGCGGATTGTTTTAGTGCAATTTTGCATGCTTTTTTTTTAACGGCACATTGTGTTCTGTGTCCTTATCAGGTGGGCCGTTCGCGGCACTGGTCGGCATCACCGCGATTGCTCTCACTGCCTCTGATGTGCTTTCTACAGGCTCAGTAAACGCAGCAGCGGGCCACCTCCTCCTGTCTGCTGTGCGGAATTGCACCAAATCTGGCAACAGGTCCAGAGACTACGCTCGCTGTTTTGATCTGTATGTTGACCGCAGCCGCAGAGCTCCATGACCACCGAGAGAGGACTTGGATTCTTTGCGGGTCCCGCATCCGTACCTCCGGAGGCAGTGAGCGAGGGGAGAGCTGCTCATTGTGTTCTGCGTGTGTCTGTTTATAATCTTCACGCACAGAAAAAAAAGGAGAGAAAAGTGAGAAAATGTTAATGCCTGTTTGAGAAAAGTGTGTAGTGAGGGGTTTTACAGCCTTAAAACATCTATAATAATTGTAAAAACTAACGCTGACTACTTCGCCGGATTTCGTTTATTGCGGGTTATTTTTGAACGCAACTCCCGCGATAAACGAGGGAGCACATTTTTCCTCAAATAAATAGTCTTCTGCGGGCCCTCATCACAATGCCAATAACAACATGCACTGTGGAACGGCTGTTTTCTGCTGTTAATCGGGTGAAAACGTCCACCAGAACATCCATGTTGACTCACAGACTGAATGCACTCTCCGTGCTTTCCCTTGAAAGAGAACTGACTGAATCGTTGGACTATGATGACGTGATAAGAGAGTTCAACAAAAAACCCCGTCATCTCCTGCTGTAGCATTAAAAGGATTCATCAAATGTAAGTGTGAGACCATTAATTACTTTTTTCTTCTAAATAGGCCTAATTATTAATATTATATTGTAACTGCCACGAATCATGTTGGTGTCCGTTCTGATGGTTTTTAATTTGGCCGCTGAGCCAACCTGTTTTCATATTGCGGATATATTTTGAATTTTTATTTTAAAGGACTCTACATGACTAAGCGTTGCGTTGCTGCTTGCATTGTCCATGGGGTGCTTGTGTCTGACACTTTGCATCTGTGTAACTGTGCACACAGCGTCTGTGCAGTTGGCTGAGATGTGTTCATCATTAAACTTGGAATTCATTTTTGAAACAATGCCTTATTTAAATACTTATTGACGTTTTGGGTTTAGGCCGAGCCAAGTAGGCTACCAGACTTGCACTGAATGTGTGTGCGTGTGTGTGTGTGTGTGGCGCTGCACTGCAGCTTGCATTATCCATGAAGAGTACTTGTGTCTGACGTGTTGCGTCTGTGTGCTCACTTTGCCAGTGCTGTAGGCTAAGTGATAACGTTGCTTGCGATGTCCAAACGACACCTTACCTACAACCCCAAAGGTTGATTTTTTCTGGGCCCACCCGTTTTATGATTTCTGCCTACGCCCCTGGTGGAGATGAGTCAGCACAGACGATGATCGGATCTCTGAGATGTCAGACCACCATGATGTAGCAGCCATTTTAACCCACATGTCAGCTGTTTATTCCGGCTTTGTACATGGACATAAAATATCACAGATCTGATCAGATCTGCACACACACATCCAGATCTAAATTCCCATAGACTCTCAAAGTAAAATAAAAATTTTACTTTCATTGAAAGCTCCATTGAAAGGAGCACAAAGCAAAAGATGAGAAAATGACCATGCGACTCACCCAGTTGTAAAGATTTCCAAATAAAATTCCACAACATCAAAGAAGCCCACACAAATGCATCGCAAGTGCATGCATCTCGAGCACACGCGTGCGATCGATCGCCAGCCAAGGGATTAAAGGTCCAGTAGTCCTCACACAGATGGACAGCCAGAGAACATTTTCAAGTTCCACTAGTCCTCGGCCAGAGAATTCCCAGGTCCACTTGCGCTCAGGTTCTGATTGTGCGATTGCAACTCTTCCTTCAGCTCAACTTCTGTCACGATTGTGGCACGTTAGATAGAGAGTCCCTTATCTCCTGAAAATAGCCTCTTCTGAGTTTTTCCAACATGATACATACATCTGCGTGTCCAGGCAGTCTGTAAAAACAGTGTGGTGGAGACAGTCTACGTCCATCATATTCACATCAGCATTAAACCATCATACAGTGACACAAACAGCAGCGTCACACCAATTAGGTTCCAAAATCCAAAGAGTTTTAGGGTGAAGTCTGTCGTCTCCTCTGTAAATCTGATCCATTACTTTCAAAGAACAGCTCAGAAGCTTCGTTATTGGACATAACCACATTTGTTTCACTCTGTGTGTCAGCCATCGGGATTTTTCTGTTTTGCTAATATGTACATCACACATCGAGAATTGCAGAGTGAGAGCTTTTCTGGAAATGCACCTGTTAACTCACTCAGGGAGAGCAATAAAACATCAGAAACCACTAATTATGAGCGCATTTGTTGTGTTGCTAACTGGGACGTTATAAATTGTGCAAAATGTCCTTTAAAAATGTGACTGGGAGAATAAAGATGAAAATGTCCTGAAAGTTCATCTGCTTTTCCAACAGTACCCAAAGACATGACTTTTGGACGGTTTCCCAACATGTCAGCCTGACTGTTTGCTTCACAGTCGACATGATCGAAGAGAAATTCCATCTGAACTATGTCTGTGTTTCTCGCACAGGTTTGCGTGTAGTGACAGTCCAAGCAGGCCTGCACAGTTTCAGATTCTGTGTTGGACGACGAGTATTTTTAGCAGCAGAAGCTGAGCTTTGCCAACAGCCTCCATTTAGGAGTAAATCTGGTCTGTCTGAGTCTGGGACGGCTCTCTGGGGTCAGTGTATGCAGTCTGTGTGCCTTTTCCCAGTATGTGTGGTTCTGTGTGAGTTTTTTTTTAAAGAAAGATTTAAAACTTCTGTAATCAAATCCAGAGAATTAGCATGCTTTCCCAGGACCAGCTGACTCCACTCGAGACCATGACGGCAGCACGCTTGCCGCTCCGCATCCTAATGTCTGCGAGGGACCTTTCAGGGAAGGAGTGCGCGCGTGTGTGTGTTTGATGGACACTGAAGCTGTCCACAGCCACCTTCCTTTGTGACACTTAAAGGGTCCCTGCCATGCCATGACGTTTTTACATGTTCTTGAAGAATAAAAAAAGCTTTTGTCTTGTGTTGTCTTTGGTTTTTTTTACCATAAAATTACACTGAACAAGGATTTAGACGTTTCATTTCCCATCTGAGAATTTGAATTTTCCGCCTCCGAGTTGACCTACTTTTTCGCTGCGACGGATGTGACATCATTCGAGTAAATGTGTTGCAGCGCGGCTCTGTTTACCAACACGGCAGACACGGACAGCGAAGGCATAGTACGCAATTATAGCGAAGATTTAAGTGACATATCGATTGTTTTTGAAGAAGATGAGGAAGTTTCTGATGAAAGGAAGCCACGGTAAAAATAATCAGCGGCTCCAAACGTATGTTCCAGCCGAACATGACAGAAAGAGGATGTGAAGTGCAGTAAAGTCTCCATTTAGCATAAACATTTTTCTACAATATTATACCTGATAAAATTTGACAACAGATATAGAAGTAAAATTTTCTTTTATTTAGAAATCTTTCCCCCCCATCCCATTTGGGTCTACGGCTTTTCACATAAAGATTTGCAATCATTTGCTTTGAATAAAATGTGAATTAGCAATCACAAGAAACTGACTTATAAATGATTAAATATATACAGAATGTACAGAAACTTTATTTTCAGTGATTTTAGAACAAATTCCAGAATTTAAGCATGCTAAGAAAAGGTGGTGAGTGAACAAACCATTCTGTGTTTTGTAAGCAGCTTATATCCGACAGCGTTGTTGTTGTCAGCTGACAGCTGCGCTTCACATCCTCTTTCTGTTGCATCCGGCTGGAACATACACGGTTTGGAGCTGCTCATTATTTACACAGTTATTCTGTTCATCAGAAACTTCCTCATCTTCTTCAAAAACAATCAATATGTCACTTACAAAAAAACCCCTCATTTCTTTTGACCGCATACTAATACGCTGGCAATAGCACCCAAGTCATCCAGAGGCATAGAGTTTTAACTTATGGTTACAATTTTAACCATACTAATTTCGGACAAGTTATTTAAATTAACGTCACGTCTGAAGTTTTATGAAAGTGAAAATATCACATATACACTCAACAAAAATATAAACATTGATATCAAATCTATCATTCTGCTCTAAAATTCTGGAAAAGGTGGTTTCACGGCAGCTTGTGGACTATCTTACTGAGAATGACCTTTTTGAGCCACTGCAGTCTGCTTTTAGAAGACATCACTCCACAGAAACAGCACTTATTAAAGTAGTTAATGATCTTCTGCGAGCAGTGGACTCGGATACTACTACAGTATTAGTGTTGTTGGATCTCAGTGCTGCGTTTGACACAGTTGATCATCATATTCTACTTGATAGGCTAGAAAACTGTTTCGGGATTACTTGAACTGCTCTTGCGTGGCTGACGTCTTATTTGTCTGGTCGTTCCCACTGTGTTTTGTGCAACGACACTACCTCTGACTCTAAGGGCATGAAGTTCGGTGTTCCGCAGGGATCCGTTCTGGGTCCCCTGCTTTTTTCCCTGTATATGGCACCCCTTGGGAACATTTTGCGGCGTTTTGGGGTTGCTTTTCATTGCTATGCTGATGATACTCAGTTGTATATGCCGATAGCTGCTGGAAATCCTGTCCACATAAAATCTTTACAGGACTGTCTCGCAGCAGTGAGAAGTTGGATGTCTAGCAACTTTCTACTTTTGAACTCTGATAAGACTGAAATGATGGTTCTTGGTCCAGCAAGACATCGGCATCAATTTGATCAGCTGGTGCTTAGCCTAGGTTCATGTGTTATACATCATACTGACAAAGTGAGGAACCTTGGGGTAATTTTTGATCCTACATTGTCCTTTGACCTCCATGTTATTACATTATGAGGACTGCTTTCTTTCATTGAAGAAATATAGCAAAGATTCTTCCCATCCTGTCTATGGTTGATGCTGAGACTCTGATTCATGCGTTTGTCTCTTCTAGATTGGACTATTGTAATGCTTTGTTTTCTGGTTTACCACATTCCAGCATCAGGGGTCTTCAGCTGGTTCAAAATGCTGCTGCCAGACTTCTGACACGAAGCAGAAGGTTTGATCATGTTACGCCGGTTCTGGAATCCCTTCACTGGCTTCCGGTCTCCTTGAGATTAGATTTTAAGGTATTACTGTTGGCCTATAAAATTGTTCACGGACAGGCACCCCCCTATCTGGCCGGCCTGGTTGAGTCCTATGTGCCGGCTGGGGCTCTGCGTTCACAGGGTGCAGGACTATTGTGTGTCCCGAGGGTGAAGAAAAGGTCAGTGGGTTACAGAGCTTTTTATCACCAGCTCCAGCTCTGTGGAATGATCTTCCTGCACAAATATGACAGTCGGACTATGTGGAGACTTTTAAAGCCAGGTTGAAGACACATCTCTTCTCCCTGTTTTATCATTAGTATTTTATTGTGTGTCTTTTTTTTTATACGTTTTATTTATTTTACTTCTTTTAATTTTTCATGGTTAAATTTTTTATTGTATTTTAATCTTATTTCATTTTATTCTGCTTTTAAATGCTTGTGAAGCGCCTTGAGGTGATTACTCGTGATTTGGTGCTATATAAATTAATAAATTATTATATTACTTGTATTATTATAAGGAGCTGGGCTACCAAATAGTCTCAGTTCAACCAGCAATAAAAATGGGCCCTGGTCTTGATTAGAGAAGTAAATGTGAGGCATCATTGTAACACACTTTGAACAACTGCTGGATGGAAAATAGATGTATGAATGATGCCCTTTTCTCCTCTGTGGGTCGGTCAAGTCCAGGCATTGTGTGTATGAAGAGCTCAGTACTTCAGCACTTTTAATTGAGTCCTCTGCTGTAGAGGTACTTTGGTAGCGATTCCCACATAACAAAGTGACACTTTTCCCTGCTGACACGATTCAAAGAGACAAGAAGTGGAGACAGAAACGGAGATCTGTCTCCATTTCTCTGGCAGCGTTTAACATGCTGTTTTTCCATCAAAGACCACACTTGCAGAGATTTGGACGCCTATTTTTGCTCTTTATCTCTACAGTAGCTCCTGACATCATCTGCTTCTGAGTTCTAAAATGTACATTTTTGCAGATTTTTTCCCCTTTCCACCTTGGAGGAGTTCAAGTATTTTGGGGTCACAAGTGGGAGTGTGAGAGCCACAGACAGATCGGGGCTGCAAACACTGTACCGGGACATTGTGGTGAAAAAAGAGCTGAGCCAGAAGGCACTCAGAGACAGGATGAGAAGCTTAAATATCCTGAAGAGATCTCAGAGTAGAGCCACTGTTTCTTTGCAATGGAAGGAGCCAGCTGATGTGGTTTAGGCATCTGGTGAAGATGCCTCTCGGTCATCTCCCTAGAGAGGTCACCCAGGCATGTCCAACTGGGAGGAAGCCCCGGGGAAGACCCAAAGCATCCTGGAGGGTTTATACAATTTCCCAGATGTCTTGGGATTCCCCAATAGTCCCACAATCCATGATTTTGTCTGGGTTTTTTAACACTTCATCTGCATTGTCTCGGTCCTTTCTGTGTGGAGTTTGCATGTTCTCCCCATGTTTGTGTGAGTTCCCTCCAGGTCCTCCCACTTCCAAACACATGCAGGTTAGACACACTGGAAACTTTAAACTGGCTGTAGGTGTGATTGTGTTTGTCTGTTTATATGTGGCCCTGTGACAGACTGTTTGTCCAGGGTGTACAGCACCTCTTGCCCCCAGACTGCTGGGATGGACCCAAGCTCCCTCTCGATTCTTAATTGGTGTATGCAGGTATAGAAAATGAATGAATGCAGCTGGCTTCAGAACCACAGTCCATGTGTGGCCATCCCAGGGCCACCACCTGCGCTCTGAGACCACCCACCCAAACAGCTAATGCAAACAGAAGAATTTCTGCCCAAACCACTAGAAACCATCTCAGGGAAGCTGGCCTGAGTCTTTCTCATCCTCTTTGGGATTTTGACCCCACTGTGTGTCATTCATCCGCCGCCATTGCCTCATGTTGCAGTGTGATTATGCACAGTCTCATCTGCAAGGATCTGTGCTCAATTCCTGCAAGCTAAAAAAAAACACCCCAGTGCTTGCATGGCTTGCACCCCCATCCCTTGGATCAACGTGTTCCAGTGCCTGCCAACGTCTTCACAGCCACTGAAGTGCAGTGGATCAACACGCCACAGGACACAATCAATAATTTGATCAACCTCATGCAAAGGAGCCGTCCCACTGCGGGGAGCAGATGGTAACCAGATGCTGACTGGTTTTCTGCCTCCCCAACAAAAGAAAGCACACACTATCTGTAGTCCTGTGTGAAACCAGCACGCTTCAAATCTTCAAAATCGTGGTAGAGTTCTGATTAAAAGTGGATGGAGACTGTTCACACAGAAGAGTTTCTTAATTTTTTTTTTCAGAAACATGTCTATCTCCATACATGCAGTATCTCTTGCTAGTACTACAGACACCTAGTTAAGATCTCATTAATACGCCCAGTGAACCTTTGCCCTCTCACCGCCGGCTTCCTCCTGCTGCTTGACTGAAAGTCTTTCCAAACCTCTCCGGTGTCGTTTCGCTCTAATGTTTCATGTTGTAATGCATTCTTTGGACATGCGGTATTGAGGTTTGTGGCACAGTGTTTAGACTTGAACATAGTATTCCTTGGATCACAGCACGATGGCTTGTTTTGGTCGAGGTGACTGAGTGTCTGTTGTCTTGGAAAATATAATTTTTGATTTGAGAAGAGAATCTGGGCCTCATGAATAATTCTGCTTTATCGTGAGCTGCTGCGACTCCAACCTCTGCCTCCATCTGAATTCTGTCTCTAATCCGTCTCCTCATCACCGACTTCTTTGTCTACGTCTGTCTGTCTGTCATTTCTCATTCTCTTGTTGTTGCTGTGTCACGTCAGAAGTGCTGCCGTCAGGGGAATAAGCTCCATCTCACCTGCTCTGGTTCTATCTCCGTGTTTGCATCCCTGATATCATTGTCCACTTCCCCGAACGTTCCAACATGTAACGGCTCTTTGTTGCTTAACTTACTAAATATCACAGCAGAGTTATACGAGTGCTCGTGTTTGGATCCGGCAGTCTCGATAATGTCCAGAGATTCTGCAGAGTTGAGAGAAGTGAAGGATGTTCCTAAAGAAAAAAACAGGCAGGTACTTACAAGGTCCTGTTCTGACTGCGGTCACTGGGTTTGGTGGGAAATCTGTCATATGAACTCTGAGACTGAGTAACCGAACAGAAGAAATCGTTAGAAATCATGTTTACACTAAATCCTCTGTGTCCATGTACATGAAGAATTCAAAGTTCCCCCAAGAATATTTTCAGGCCTGCTGGTACTTACTGAACCCCCCGCCCCCCCCCCTCCTGCTCCCCCCCCCCCAACACACACACACAAACACACAACTAAATCACGAGGTGCATTGTACAGAAAAATGCGAGGCATTCAGAAGTGATGTGTTCATTACTGTAATTCAACCACAGTCCTGGAAATCTTGGTCATTGGTGGTTAAAAAAATACCCACAGGCATTTTTCATATTAAAGAATACCCAAAGACTAGGATCACTCAGTTTTGGCTTCACTAACCTCCACACCACCAACTGCATGGGTGCAAACAATATGTTTGGGTATAACTAAAGTTTAATCTGGAAATTTATTGTCTGAAACCCTCCAATCATCACTGACAGATCTCAGGGTGCATGTGCACCCAGTTTTTCCAGCCCCGACACCCTGGTAAAGCATGTGCACACAAAATGAGGTTGGGCCAAATGGCACAGCACTGTCTGACAGGGTACAGAATAAGTCAGTCCAATGTGAACTCGGGCCTAGACCGTGAACTGGGCCCGGGGATAAATCTACCCCTACCCCTCACTAGAGCCCGACCGATTTCTGAGGCCGATGCCGATAACGATATTTGGATGAAAAAAAATGCTGATAATCAATAAATCGGCTGATTTGCCGATAGCTGATAAATCAGCCGATATTTTGTTAAATGAATAAAATGTTCTTTTTTGGACCCTTAACTAAAAAGGTATGACCTAAAAGCTGAAGCTTTGTCCTCATATTGATTAACTTTATAACAGAGAAGAATTTTCAAGTTCAAAAAATGCAATAAAGAATTAAACCTTTGTGAAATTAGCAAATACATATCCTTAAAATGAGTTGTGAAATACATCTCATCTTGTACCTCTTGTTGCTGCAACTTAGATATAGGTTCAGGATAAGGATATAGATCCTTATAAACTTACTTGTATGCTTTTGTCAGCCGATCAGTGCAGTGTGACGGCGAACTACGGGGGCCTGTGATGAACACATTTAAGCAGGGGTGTAAGCAGCTCTCAGTTCAATGGAGTCAGGGCTCCATCTACTGGACAAACGGTGCAAGGACATTTTACATTGCTGACACAAACATTATTTCAGTAACTAAAATTATTGGCGTTCTATCGGCAAAATTTCAGCCGATAGTGAGTACTTTGAAAAGGGCTTATATCGGCCGATAATATCGGCCGGCCGATAATATCGGTCGGGCTCTACCCCTAACCCGGGCTCCGGTTTCAATCCGGGCTGAGTTCTCTTGTTACCATCTGACAAACCATCACTGAGCTCATGTTAAAAATCACAAAATTTGATATGTGTTTTTTTAAAGCTACACTTTTGTTTGTCAGATGTCTGCTATGAAGCAAGCATTATTGAGAAGGACTAATGACACCAATGGATCATGTGACCGGTGAAATCATTTTAAGAAAAAAAATACATTCAGAGGTGGAAGCTAATGTCTGACTGTTGTTACGTCACTAGGAGTCAAAATCTGTGGAATTGACGTCCGATTCTGACACCTTCTGTTGAAAGCTCTGGCTGCTAGGTTCTGAAAGACAACAAGCCTATTAGCATGCTGTCAAATCACTATAAAATAACAGTTAATAACAGGAGATTGTTTGTGTGAGAGAATATCAGAATCAATCAAAACAAGGTGTAGTGGATCTGCTCAAATTATTATTAAATGGCATCATTTCTTCAGGGTTTGGATGAGATAGCAGTCCAGTAATGCTAAATCAAAGTTTTATGGGTCTTGAATGAGTTTGAAGCCAGTCACAGTCACTCATCGTTCCCACGGTAGTGATGGACTTCTCCTGATCAAACGGCATGTTTTCCAAACGTTTCTGGTCCTTTTCCGCAGTCGAACCTGTTCACTGTTGAGCAAACAGTCAGTTTTCTACCTTTTCACAGTTGCAAACAAAAGTTACCTGCTAATGCACCAACAATATTGACATGGGTTCAAATTCATGGACAGTACTTAGTACCAGCAGCAGACTCCAGCTGTTCTCCCATATGAACCCCTTAAAATGTCTGGAGACTCAGATCCAGACTTCATCTGGAGTTAGTCTCTCACATATGTACCATACTACATTAGATGCTTGGACAAGACACTTAATCTGCACGGTATGGCTGAAACGCGTCCTTGCATTTCACTTTGTCACAGCCCTAAAGGTCCTCAGGGAGATGTATTTGCACCACATACATTCTGCATGTTGCATGAAAAAGCTCTGAGTCTGTTTCCGTCTTACTGTAGCCACTAAAGTCCAACACGACAGCTCGTGTTTAATTGATCGTTGCTTCTTGCGTTGCAAAGCAAAACACAATGTTGGCGAATCTCTCTGCATATGGTTGCCATGGAGATGAACCAGGGAGAAGGCCACGGACGAAACTGACAGAGAGACACTTTCTCTTGCTCTGTCTTGCTCGTGCGCTGCAATTTAGACTTTGGTTTCCGTAGCAGCAGTCTATTTGACCTTAGCAACAAACATTCTGATTCTCACCTTAGCAACAGGCCAAGATCTGTGCTGTCATGGAAACTGTGGCAGAGCTGTCAGTTCAGTCTGTTGCTAGGTGACGAGGAAGAACAGTTATTTCGTCTTGCCATTCATTCGGCAGACTCACATGTTGGTCTTTGAGTAGGACGGTCTAAATGTGCACATTTAACCAGGGAAAATATGCGAGACCCGTCTAAAAAACAACCCCCCAAAAAACCTTGTTCATAAAGAATATTGACGTGTTTCCTCAGCTGTTGTCAGGTTTAGTTATTGTTAATGATGCTTTATTTGTACAACATCCATGTCTGTTTTTTAGTTGACTAATTAACTCGTTCTGGCAGTCGGATCTGGTCTCCAAGAGATTCTGTGGATAAAGATGTGCATTTAGAAAATTCACGAAGATTTTCAACATTTTCTGCGTTTGACTTTGTTGCTCAGAAACCAGCATGGTGGGCAGCACGGTGGATTAGTGGTTAGCACTGTTGGCTCACAGCAAGAAGGTCATGGGATCGATTCCCACCTTTCTGTGTGGAGGTTGCGTGTTCTCCCCGTGTTTGCTCCGGTTTCCTCCCACATCCAAAGACATTCAAGATTCAAAGATTCAAACAACTTTATTGATCCCTAAAAGGGCAATTCGTCTTCACATGCAATTACCTCAAACAAAAATACAGCAATAAATCCCCAAGTATTACTAGTGGAACGTAGTAATGGCACACATCAGAATTAAAACAACCGCACATATACATTTGAATTGTTTATGTACGCTAAGCTTTGAAACAGTCTGTCATCCGAATTGAGGCAATGAGTGTGGGGGCTGCAGCAGTATTTCCGCCGCACGGCTTAGCTCAGGGGGAGTGGCAGAGAGGAGGCCGGGGTGGGGACAGAAACACAAGGGGTGGTGGGGCATGCATCATGTGTGCAGAAGAGTTCATATCAGTCACTGTCCGTGTATTCGTAGAGTCTGGAGTGGCCTTGATGACAACCGCAGACTGTAGGGGGGACGCAAATGAAGAGGGAGCCAGATGCTTCACCAAGGCCGTTGAAATCCTTTTGGAGGAAAACAAAGGGGCATTTTGACTTTCAGTAGTTGATAAGGCTGCCATGTTTGGGTTAGGCAGAGAAGCACAGAGTTCCAATACGGCCTCTCTTTAAGCGTCCAGATCCAATTGTGAATATATTCACTGGTCTCCAACATCAAACCTTTGCAGGGCAGACATTTGCTCCGAGATGATTTCCAATTTGCGTTTAAGTTCAGGAGTTAACGAAGTCTGAGATTGTAGGTTGCAGGTTAGGTGAATTGGAAACTTTAGAATTGTGCAGGTCTCCCTCGCAGCAGAGGTCTCAATCTCAATGGGACTAACCTGGTTAAATAAAGGTTAAATTAAATTGAAATTAAAGTTCATCTGTGTGCCTCCCAGTAAAATCATTTCACTGGTGAGGGCACTGTTCGGCCTTCACTGCAAAAACTGACCCTCTCAAAATAAGATAAATAATCTGAAATCTAGACAAACTGTTTTGTATTAAGCAAACAAATCTGCCAGTGGTGTTGTGTGGGCCGCTGAAGAGGAGGTACTGCTGGCCCACCACCACCAGAGGGCACCCTGCCTGGAGTGCGGGCTCCAGGCACCAGAGGGCGCTGCCGCCTCACAGGAGCAGCCGGGGTGACAGCTGTCACTTATCACCTATGTCAGCTGTCACCAATCATCTGATCATCAGTGGTATATCAGCAAGACGACATCTCCACCTCTTTGCCAAGATATCGCTCTACCGAGGAGGTAACGTTCTCAGCCAACTATATTGTCTTCCTGACAGGAATACCTGTTGCTTTGTGTGTTTGGATAACAGATATTGTGTTGTTTTCTTCCGACGAGAGGTGGAGGTGGTTTCCCACCATACGTGTTGCTGGGTGCAAACGCACCCACACCTAACTGTTTTTGTTCCTCGCCAGCAGTACCAGATCCGACAAGCGGAGGCAGTGGCCACCTGGGAGTTCGGGACTTGGCGGATCCAGTATTCCCGGGGTTTGGTGGCGGAGGAAATCGTGTGGTTCCGGTTCTGCTTTGGACAGACGTCTCTTATCTTCGAGCCTGCCCACATGACACATTTTGTGAATTGACTTCTTTTCTATTATTGTAATTCGCCGTGTTTGTTGTGCTTATTCACAACAGTAAAGAGTTGTTATTTGACTTCCTCCATTGTCCATTCATTTGCGCCCCCTGTTGTGGGTCTGTGTTCCTACACTTTCACAACAAGTGGGGTAAGAAAAATATATATTTGGTTAGAATTCTCAAAACTAGCAAAATGTCCAGGCACTGGATAATCAAAATGTGCCTTAAAACTAAACAGAATTCTTATTTTAAGATTAACCTCTGTCTTAAAATAAGGAAAACAATCTTGTACCTTTCCTTGGATGATTTGAAATCCAGTGCCTTTCATTGTTACTGTTTAAATACAGCTTGATATTAGCTGGAAAAACTTAAGAAAAAGTGAGATACATTTTCCCAAAAGACATTTTTTCTTATGTAAAAAATGCTTGACAAGATTATGTTTCTACTTAGACAAAAATTAAGTCAAATTTTCTTCAAACAAGTTTTTTTTTTTTTACTTTCTTAGATTGTTATGTGTGGGACGCGGTCGGAGCACCGATCCAGCGTTTGACAGGACCCAGCATAAAATAAGCAGAGCACGGTTCAAAAGATAACAGAATTTAATAATCATAGTGAGTTTAGTGATAAACAACCAAAAATGTCCGCGGTCTGGTGAGGTGAAAACACGGCGCGCTCTCAGCAGCGCAAACGGTCTGGAGCCACAGCAGTTCGGGCCCAGGGACCCCGCCGACACCCCCCAGGTGGCCGCGACAAACCGAGTCTGTGAAGAAAGAAAACATGAGGTGAGTCCAACACTCTCCACCCAGAGAGACACAGCTCAAAGGTGCACACAATCAGCAAACACTTCCTGGCTTAAATATATCTCAGCTTCTCACCCTGCAGGCACGGAACAACTCAGTTCAAATCTCCACTGCAGCAGAAGCTGATTAGACAATTAGCATAACGTGACAGCTCAATAACACAAGGTGTGAGGGACACCAAATCCACTGTCATTACTTCATAAAAGTCACCAAAACCAAATTACCTCAGGAAGTGTGCTGAAGAGCGTGAGACCTCACCCAATCCTCCTTCACAGACTGTGGCGTCAAACCTGGAGCGGTCTCTGCGTCCGTAATGGTGAGATTGTTCTCCTGACGCTGATCTCACACGTCTGCTCACAAGGTCGTGTCTCTGGTAATCACACACTGTGCATTCAAGGTTTAAATGCAGCAATCTCTGATCAAGACAGAATACACCACAGCTGTGAGTCCTGATGACCTGCAAGTGAAAACAAGCCTCAGGTGTTCAGGGTGAGGTCCTAATGCTCAGCCACTCAGTCCTGAATGCATACCACCTGGTGGGAGAAACAGAAAACAAAAACCAAGCCAGCCAAACACCCCAGCACACAACATAGATATCAGTTTTTGCAGTTTTCAAGGGACTTTTCCACCTTTGTGATATTTGACTTGATCTAAGACTTGGTGGGTCCTGTTGAAGTCGTCTTGACGTTGGGCATCATATT
This sequence comes from Thalassophryne amazonica, assembly GCF_902500255.1. NCBI lineage: Eukaryota > Metazoa > Chordata > Actinopteri > Batrachoidiformes > Batrachoididae > Thalassophryne > Thalassophryne amazonica. The sequence continues at coordinate 7,470,566 of NC_047104.1, forward strand.
TGGTTATGTTGTAGAGGTGGACAGTATCAGCTAAAATGAATTTCACAGTGTTTTTCAGTGTTTTTGGATGGTGACAGTCAGTGATGCCGGTAACGCGTTACTCAGTAACGTGTTACTCTAATCTGACCACTTTTTTTAGTAACGAGTAATCTAATGCATTAATCTTTCCAAATCAGATTAAAGTTACTTCTCCAAGTCACTGTGCGTTACTATTATTTTTGCATTGTGGGTCGATAGCAGCATTAAACTTGGTCCGTTGGTAGGGGGTCGGGGTTCAACTGAACTGCCCACTTTCAGCGAGCTGTGAGTTTTTCATCCGCGGTTTTCTGCAACAGCTACGACTCGTCCTCACCTCTTAAAGTGCGGTGACAACAGCACACCTGCACTGAGCTTTACAAAAAACATTTTTATGCTTTTTTTTCTTCGAGCCGCTCCGTATCTGCTGCTAAAAACAGCTGATCCTCCGCTACGCATCAACAACTAACACTATTTTCCACTCAAATGCACCTAAACTCTCTTTCTGAGGAGCACATGATGTGAAAACACAATAAAACTTTCTTACCTGTAAATCTGGTCACGTTTTCTGCATAAATAAATGTTAAATGTTAGAAAAATGTTAGAATGAATTTAGTAGTTACAGTTATAAACAATGTAGGTTAGAAATTGCAAGTTTTACTGTTAGTGCTGTCAAGTTAAATATGAGGTCAAGAAAGAGGTCTTTATTTTACTTTTTATAAAACAAGTATTTATTTTCATTGAAGTCAAGAAAGGGTGACTATAAAGTGAGTTTTGACAAAACAGGTATCATTGTCATGTTGAGATGGCAGAGGGTTGTCGGCAGCTGGGGAAAGTAACTAAAAAAGTAACTAGTAATCTAACTTAGTTACTTTTCCAGTTGAGTAATCAGTAAAGTAACTAAGTTACTTTTTCAAGGAGTAATCAGTAATCAGTAATTGGATTACTTTTTCAAAGTAACTGTGGCAACACTGGTGACAGTATTATATCAGTATTACAGGCTTTGCACTGTACGACCCCCATAAAAATTGTCTTATTTGAGCAAGAGTTTAACCGGGGCTATTTTCTTTCTCAAATCTGCTCTTTTGAAGTTAAAATCTGGATGAAAAGCTTCATGAACCAGGAGTTTTTTGCACAGTGGCTGTTAAATTAAATGATCATTAAACCTTAAAGGAGCCGGCAAAGCAAAAACTCCCCTGGTTCAGTTTAACCGTTTCCGGGACGGTTAAGTCTTCTTGTGAAAATGAGTTCGCTGTATAACCTGTTACAGCTCCAGGAAAGGTAGTTAACAGACGCTGTGACTCATCAGTACAGAGAAAAACCATTAATGATCATCACAGTCTGAGCACTGCAGTGCCAGTCAGATCAACATCACCAAATTAATAATAATAATAATAAAAAGTCAAAATCATTATTGATCTCCAAATGAATGGATACCCCCCCCCCCTCCCCCCCGCATGTGCATTACTGAAAGAGGAGGAGTTCTGTGCTATTCATGAAGAAAAACTGATGTCACTGTGTTTAATGATATTGTACAATCCACATTGTGGGGCGCGATCACACTGGTGATGATGATGATGACGACTCTGGAGCTGCCCACCTCCATTACATCGTGATGCATCATCGTGGTTCAGGAGAGTTTGGCGTGTCCTGTTGATGTCTTGGATTTTCTTGGTGATAAATCAACAGCTACAAACCAACAAGCTGCTGTCAGGGATGCAACACAAACCCATCAGACTCCACCCACAAGCCACCCGGATGTGGGCAAGATCACATGACGACACCACAGCAACATATGAATGCAAAGCATTCACATGTTGAATCATGAAATACGAAGAATTGTTCATATTTAATAATAATGTAAATAAGGAAGAGGACTTACATTTATAAGAACGCCGATGTACGTAGAAGCTGTGATGATGTCTACGTGTGCACACATCGTGGTGTATCACAGTGCCAGCACAGTCTATTGGTGATGTTTCATATTGACGTCATGGCAATTTGTTCTTGCCGGCATTTTTTAGGGCTGGATGAGGTCGTAGGTGTGTCATATGAGTCAGTAGTCAGTTTTGACTTAATCTAACTAAGGAAATGATACTTGCAACCCATCCTCAGCATACCCTGACCTACAAAAAAACCCCCCAAAAAAACAAACAAACAAACAAAAAAAATGTATGGTGGCCATCCCAGGGTAGGCAGAGGTCAAAATTTAAAAATGCCCCAATCATATTAAATAATATATCACATTGTTTATCTGATCATAAATATTTCAAAAAGGTATAGGTTGGACTATCTATCCCTGAATGCTATGGAGTTATAGGGTAAAAACAGTAAAAATGGTGACAAAGGTCTATTTCAAATGTTAAAGTTTCTCCAGTTTTGGTAAAAAGTGATGCAAAATACTGATTGTGCTAATAGGATTAATAAATGGAATAGGTTTGACCCTGTTGCATGTTTGGTGTCCAAAGTAAAGGTGAAGCAAAGTTGATGTTGGATGTTAGATTCTGACATTGACCTTTGTAACTGTTTGTGCTGTTTTTACTCCATAACTCCAGAACATTAAGTCATAGATGCTCCAAACTATACATTTTTTGCCATCTCCATGTTCAAATAACGTGGTATACCTTTCAGTATGACTGGAACGTTTTAAAATTCTGACCCCTGTGTAATCCTTCATTGACCACTCCGGGATGGCCACCCAAGATTTCCAGGTTCCTATAGATTGGTGACCAAACTGCCATGTCAAAGTTTTTTTTTTCCACTCTGGGTGACAGTGACCCACTTATCAGACCTATGGACTATAACATAGGAAGTGAAACATTAAAGACATACGTGCCTGTGACCATCGTCAGACTCTGGTCTGTAGGACTTTAAACTCTCCTTCCTTCCTGTCCTACTTTTACTCTCCTTCCTGTGTTTGATCTCTGCTGTCAGCAAAGATCTCTGGGAAATCTCAAACTTTATTTATTTTTTATGGTTCTTTGCTGTCATGATTTTTTTAATTATTTGATTTTTTTCTGTGAAACCAAAGGTAAATTTCTACATTAGAAACTCTAAAGTTTTGGTATGGTACAGTAACTTCCTCCTGGCTACTGGGTCACGGTCTTTTTGTGGGGAATTGAACATCTTCAAACCATACAGACGATTGCCGATGTTCATGTGGTCGTCATGGTTCAGATCCTAATGGAAGGGTCCGAATGGAGTTTTCTGATGACAATGTTTTTCAGATGACACACACACACACACACACACACACACACACACACACACACACACACACACACACACACACACACACACACACACACACACACACACACACACACACACACACACACAGAACAGTAGCTGTTGTCCAGATGTGAGTGTCGGGCGCCGCCCCTGGTGTCGTCGTTGGTCTCCTGTGGCGTCTCAGACGGATGGTAACAACAGAAAAACAGGAAGAGGACCATCATAAATGTAGATCAGACACACTCGGCTGTAACAGCAGTTCCTCGGCTTGATCTCCAGCGGCAAGCTCATTAAAATGTGCAACGCGCCTCCTCTCGTCTGCACGCGACTCCAGCCTCGGTTTCCTCTGATAAAGCATCACTCGGTCTCTCTTTCTGTCAGTGACGTCACGTCGCTGCTCTTCATCTCTATGTCAGCATTTGACTCCATGACTTTATGTATGTTTGAATGTGCATTGTGGCGGGGGGGACTGGCGGGGTGAGAGGGGTGGAGCTTTGCCTTAATGAATGGTTGCCGGGTAGAACAGGAGGCTGGAGGCAGGAATTTGTTAATTATGAATGGAGAGCTTCTCTCTCTCAGGATGTCAACAGCACTCACTGTTCACATTCTAATCCTGTGTTGTACTGTAAAAAAAAAAACTATATATATAGTAGTGTTCAGAATAATAGTAGTGCTATGTGACTGAAAAGATTAATCCAGGTTTTGAGTATATTTCTTATTGTTACTTGGGAAACAAGGTACCAGTAGATTCAGTAGATTCTCACAAATCCAACAAGACCAAGCATTCATGATATGCACACTCTTAAGGCTATGAAATTGGGCTATTAGTAAAAAAAAAAAGTAGAAAAGGGAGTGTTCACAATAATAGTATCATCTGCTGTTGACGCTACAAACTCAAAACTATTATGTTCAAACTGCTTTTTTTAGCAATCCTGTGAATCACTAAACTAGTATTTAGTTGTATAAACACAGTTTTTCATGATTTCTTCACATCTGCGAGGCATTAATTTTGTTGGTTTGGAATCAAGATATTGCTCGTTTACTAGTGTGCTTGGGGTCATTGTCTTGTTGAAACACCCATTTCGAGGGCATGTCTTCTTCAGCATAAGGCAACATGACCTCTTCAAGTATTTTGACATATCCAAACTGATCCATGATACCTGGTATGTGATATATAGGCCCAACACCATAGTAGGAGAAACATGCCCATATCATGATGCTTGCACCACCATGCTTCACTGTCTTCACTGTGAACTGTGGCTTGAATTCAGAGTTTGGGGGTCGTCTCACAAACTGTCTGCGGCCCTTGGACCCAAAAAGAATAATTTTTCTCTCATCAGTCCACAAAATATTCCTCCATTTCTCTTTAGGCCAGTTGATGTGTTCTTTGGCAAATTGTAACCTCTTCTGCACATGTCTTTTATTTAACAGAAGGACTTTGCGGGGGATTCTTGCAAATAAATTAGCTTCACACAGGCGTCTTCTAACTGTCACAGCACTTACAGGTAACTCCAGACTGTCTTTGATCATCCTGGAGCTGATCAGTGGGTGAGCCTTTGCCATTCTGGTTATTCTTCTATCCATTTTGATGGTTGTTTTCCATTTTCTTCCATGCGTCTCTAGTTTTTTTTGTCCATTTTAAAGCATTGGAGATCATTGTAGATGAACAGCCTATAATTTTTTGCACCTGTGTATACGTTTTCCCCTCTCCAATCAACTTTTTAATCAAACTATGCTGTTCTTCTGAACAATGACTTGAACATCCCATTTTCCTCAGGCTTTCAAAGAGAAAAGCATGTTCAACAGGTGCTGGCTTCATTCTTAAATAGGGGACACCTGATTCACACCTGTTTGTTCCACAAAATTGACGAACTCACTGACTGAATGCCACACTACTATTATTCTGAACACTACTGTATATATATGCAGGATTTTTGTCCTGCAGAATATTTACCTCATAAACAAGGAGGTTATGTTTTCCCCTGTTTGTTCTTTTGTTGGTTTGTTTCTTTGTCAGCAGAATATCCCAAACGAACATATTTCATTGAAGTGTTGATCTTGTGTCAATGAAGAGTTGATTAAATTCTGGGGTGGATCTGGATCAAAGGGTTGATCTGGCATTGATCTTGATTCCTTGAACTGTGATCCTGACTGTGATTTTTTTGTTTGTGTTCTTTGATCTCAGATCCTAAATTGATCCTGTATTGACTGCTGATTAGTTCAGTGAATCAGGATGACATGGCAGCATCTGCCACTTGATCTTGATTACAGCAAGCAAGCCAGAAATTAGAATATCAGTGCTGGATCAAAGACAAGTAATCTGGATCAAAGATCAGCAGTCAAGATCAGAGCTAAGGATGAGAAATCACGATGTAGGATGAGTGATCAGGATCAAAGACAAGCAGTCAGGAGTATCACATATCAGGATCCATGATGAGTGATCAGGATCAAAGGGCAGCTGTCAGGAGCAAAGATTAGTATCAGATATCAGGATCTAGAAAAACTGTCTCTAAATGAAAAACAAAAACAAAAACATGGAAGCTCAGATTTTGGAAATGAACATTTTGAACAATTGAACAATTTGCAACATTTTTCAGGGTCAGACTTTGTAAACCCCCCGGGCCCTGTCAAGAAAATCCCTTTTGACCTTTTTATTATCTGAGTGTTCCCACGTGGATCTTTCAGGTCTTTGGGTTCTAAAGAAAATAAAGCTGATCACATGTTCTTGCTGAGCTGCAGCAGCTCTGAACACCGTGTTTGGAAGTTAGCGGCGTGCGCCTCCATTTTAATGCTGAGGTCAGCATTTTCCACTCGTGGATCTCCTCCGTTTTAAAATAGACTGTATTTACAGTTGCAGGTTAGTTTGTCATGAATCTGGATCGCTGAGTGTTCGGTTCCTCCACAAACACACTCACGAGACGCTTCTTTATTTGGACAAAACCTGGACTGTGTGCAGCGCCTGCACGTGTCAGAACGGTGTGAAAGTTTTTCACGTGTTTGAAAGATGTGAAGCTTTCACACAGACAGTAGCGGCTCCAGTGGAAAAATGGACCGCTGCTTATTTTGTGTAACCTTTGTGGTTAAAGTCCTCTGATACAAACTGGATCACATCTCTGTGAGTTTGTGTGTTTTCCATCCTGCCATTTAAATTTTTTACATTTTTTTATTTTCCTGCAGGAGCTACCAGAGATATCGGCTCAGCTCTGACCAGGATGTGCATGAGGCACCGCAGCATTGAGGCCAAACTCCGCCAGTTCACCAAGTATGATGGAGTGTCTCTGCTTTCTTTCTTCCTTCACATTGTTCTGTTTTTTTTTCTTGACATTTGTTGCATATTTGATGGTTTCTGCTCTCATACTGTCTCATCAGGGCGTTTCTGAAGTAACAGTCAGCTCAGGTTGTGATCCACTCAGAAACAGCTTGAACACAGACAACGTTAGGTTCTGTCATAAATGGGGCACAAGCAGCTTAAAGCCCAGTGCAAGTGTCATTTTTAGACTCAGTGCTCACACCTTCTGAGTAAGAACAGGGAGTTTAACCCTCTGGAGTCCAGGATATAATTGGCCGTTTTTGACTACTTTTGATTTTACCTTCATAATTTACCTTAAAAACGTATTACTTTGCCTTGTTTGATGCCATTTTGTTCAACACAACCTCACTTGCGTGACTTTTTCATTCTGACATACTGTATTAACACAATGAACCTAAATTCACACAAAATATAAAATCAAAATACAAAAAAGTTTTTTTTCCTCTGTGAAAACCACAAACATATTTAACAAACCATTTTTATAACTTAGAATGCAAATATAAATTGTACATTTCAAAAACATATGTACAAATGTAGCAAACAACAATGTTATATACAACTATTTTCATTAAAATGCTGGAAATGCTTCGGGTGTTTTTGTACAACTATTTACTAAACAATAAGATGCCACACAAATTATTTGTGACACTCAGAAAAACAATTCCTGTACAACACAAGATAGTGTTGGACATGTCACAAGCCTGATATGTTGTCATTCCTCCTGTAGTCCACCTGGAGGCAGCATTGGCACTTAATTTTGTCTTTGGTGGCTTTTTTCCCTCAGCAAAACCACCACATGGGGTTGGTGGTTTAGATTAGTTTATGTCATGCATTTTTTCCATCAGTGATAAAAGGGAAATCATTTTTTCCCCTCCGGCCAGAGAGGTAAATAGAGGAAGACTTTGCGCGCATACTGCACAAAGTGCCACCACAACCAAATACGTGGGTTGATGATAAGTTTTGATTGGTTTAGGTTGTGCATTTTCCACCAAATGATAAAGGGAAAGTCATGTTTTTCTCCTTGTAATTTCTCTGGTCAGAGAGGAGAAAAGACAGAGAGAACTCCCGTTCACGAGTGTGCTGGACAAAGTGATGAGAACACCACTTAATTCGGTCATGTCACTTTGACGTATCTTTGTGTCAGATGACTCCAGAGGGTTAAACAGTGACTCTTCATACCGTGTCCAACCACTTTTGACCCCCAAAATCCAGTTTGTATGACTGCTATGAGTGTTCCGAGCTGTGTCTGCGCAAGCTGCACTTTAATGTGTCTGGCACAACTTACAGAGGTGATCTGTGGTGTGATTCAGCTGGACTTGAGATTGCTATCTGTGCCAGAGCACAGATCTCAGATGTCACATCACTTATGCAAAAGGTTCATATAACAGTTTATTGTTTATTGTTTTTGGGGATCCAATGGGGATCCAATGGGGATAATCTAATGGGGATAACAGATTTACAAATATAGTAAATCAAAAATACATTAAAAAAATATATAAAAGTAAATTAAAATAAAAATCACATATCAAAACCAAAAACATATCAAATCAAATTAATCATCATCTATATATGGTGAAAGGGTTGACTCAGATTACTCCTTATACCGATATATACTGTTTCAGATGTTTTTTAAAGAATCATTCATTTGCAGTGAGTTTGATGTGATCCGGTAATAAATTCCATTCATGCATACCCGTAAATCTGACAGTGTTCTAATTTCCCACCACAGCATGTCTGGTTCTGTAAGTATGATTTTCCGAACTAAAATAAAAATTCCTAAACAAAATATAAGGTAACTTAGTGACAATAATCTTTCTAAAAATTGATCAGCAAATATAAAAGTCGATCTTTGACTAACAACCAGTTAAATTTTTTATGCATTGTGATGATATTTGTCTTATAACTGCATCTAAGTGCCACACGAGCAGCCCTATTCTGAATAATCTGTAATCTTTTCATCATTTCTCCAGTAGCATTTGACCAAACTACTGGGCAATAGTCCAGATATACTAATAATAGTGCATTAATAACATACTTCCTTGTAGTGCAACTTAGAAACCTTGCATGCCTTCTCATAACTGATATACCCCTGCCCATTTTTACAAAAATATTATTTATATGTTTTTTCCATGATAATTTTGAATCTACCACTACACCCAGCAGCTTGGTCTCTTATTATCATATTATTAATCTTAATGTCTAATATCGGGTTTTTCATAACAACACAGCTAGATCCAATAACCATACAGTTAGTCTTCTTTGTATTTAACACTAACTTATTATATGTAACCCACTCAACCACATTATGTAATTCCATATTTAAAACAGTTTCAAGATCATTATGTGAGCGTGCTGATGTATAAATGGTTGAATCATCTGCATACATTACTATACTAGCTTTATGTAAAATATATGGTAAATCATTTTTGAAAATTGTGAATAATAATGGACTGAGTCAACTCCCTTGTGGCACTCCGCATAAATACCCTCCTAGTATTAGAAAAACTGCCATTAAAAAAGTAACTGTAGAACCAAGTCAGAGCTGATAGCTCAAAACCATAACAAGCAAGTTTTTCCAATAACAAATCATGATCAATAATATCAAAAGCAGCACAGAGATCGAGAAACACGGTACCAACTATGTTCTTCTTTTCAACCTCTCTGAACCAATCATCCGACATATGAATCAATGCCATGGCAGTGGAGTGACTTTCTGTACGCATGTTGAAAATCAGTGATTAAGTTATTAGAAGAAAAATAGTTATTAATTTGCTCATATACAATAGACACCATAATTTTTCCTAACACAGGTAAAATACTTATAGGTTGACTATTTAAAACTGAGAACAGAAGTTTCTTATTTTTCATTAGTGGGATAATTTTAGCAACAGTTATGACTAATATTACTATTACTACTTGGATAATACAGTCTTCAATTTGTTTAAGAACATTTGGGTTAAAAATAAGACTTCTGGATTCCCACCTTATGATAAAACTGCAAAATGCTTCCTCCTCCTGTACTGGTAAAATAATCCATAAACTTAACAGCATCTCAAATGTCACTGTTGTGTTTGAGCCATGTTGCCAGGTCCGCAGTTTTCTGTGGAAGAAAGTATTTCAAATAATATCGCTGCTTTTGAACTCTTCCTTTCTTTGAATTCTGGTATCAGTTTTATGGTGGGATTGTGCTCTTTTTCAAAACAAGTCACCCTTGTGCTAATGTAAACATTTCGGGTTGTGGAACGTGTTGTGTAATATGCAGGTCAGCAGGTGAGGGGGAGACGGGCAATTTGGCCAAGTCCTTAAAGATCTGCTAATGTGATATGAAATGGATCAATGTTTCTGCCGTAGTGGTGAAGGTGAAGAGCTGAAGAAGACAGGAATGAACAAAACCAGCTAACACTGGTTTAAAATGAATAAATATTTCTGATAACATGATTTAGAATAAGTTCTTGTTAAACAAGTTGAGCATAAAACTATTTTAAAGCAAGCAAATAATGGTTTCACAGCACAAAATCCTCTTCCCTTTACCTTATGTAGTGAAAGTTATGGGAAACTTCTCCACTTTCCGTCATAGAGCTGCAGGCTGCTGCACAAAGAACAGAGAGCTATTTCTGGTCGCCATAGCAGAGGTTAAAATGTTGCTGGTTATAGTCTCTGGTACTACTTACATTCCTGTTAGCGGGTTGATGTAAAATCACCAGACAGTATTTGCACCTTAGACCAGCAAAAACCCAGTCTAAACTCCAGCACACTCTAGCACAGTACGAACATGGTGAAGTCCCACTATGACAGACTGAGTAAAATGATTAGTAAGAAATTGAAATAATTTGTCCGGTGCTAAATATCGCTTAACCCATCGGCCTCCGGTGGATTTGCAGCTCTTATGGAAAGATGACATCACATTCCTCTGGCAACACACGAGTCACATTCAGCAGAACGATTTCCCTCGGGAGTCAGATTTGAGCAGGATTCGCCGAGGTCTGAACACAGAGGTGGCTAGAATTCGTTTTTTTGATGTATCATGACATCATACTTCCTCACTACATTCATGTGCTGACAGCATCCTGTCCACTGTGGCAGCATTCAGTGCAGCTGCAAAGGTGAGGACATCAACCAACCTTGTTTCTCTGCGGCACATTCTCTTGACAAGAAGGTGCCAAGTGCACTCTGATGTCCAGATGAAAACGCACACAGAACGTTGCTGCCTCAGGAACTGTCCTCTCTCCACTGGTGCTGAATTCACACCCCACGCTGGAGCTTTGGCCAATCAGAAGCCCAGTTTGAAGCATTGGACAACCGCATGATATGAACACTGAAGTAACAAACAAGTAGAGGACAAAACGGTAAACAAATGTGAAAATCTTAATTGTAGTTGTGTTTTCCCTGAGTGCTGTCAGTGGGAATGTTCATCTTTCATACACACACACACACACGATGATGATCATGACATATGACAGGGTTCCTTTGAAGATTCGTTCAGTCTAACCCCAGCTGTATGTCTGTTGGTTAGCCTGTGGAGGGCGCCACTGGTCCAAATGTGCAACACCATGGGACAGAATTTTATAGTGTTCTCAGTCCGGAAAAAGATATTTAATTTTTTGATCAGGATATGTCATTCAATGCGCATATTAAACAAATATGTAGGACTGCTTTTTTGCATTTGCAAAAGCTTTAATTCATTTGAAAGCTTGACTCTTAGTCTTGTCCATCCAAATTGGAAGTCCCAAAAACCAGTTTTATTTGTTATTATCTATTGTCCACCTGGTCATTACTGTGAGTTTCTCCGTGAATTTTCAGACCTTTTGTCTGACTTAGTGCTTAGCTCAGATAAGATAATTATAGTGGGCGATTTTAACATCCACACAGATGCTGAGAATGACAGCCTCAACACTGCATTTAATCTATTATTAGACTCAATTGGCTTTGCTCAAAATGTAAATGAGTCCACCCACCACTTTAATCATATCTTAGATCTTGTTCTGACTTATGGTATGGAAATTGAAGACTTAACAGTATTCCCTGAAAACTCCCTTCTGTCTGATCATTTCTTAATAACATTTACATTTACTCTGATGGACTACCCAGCAGTGGGGAATAAGTTTCATTACACTAGAAGTCTTTCAGAAAGCGCTGTAACTAGGTTTAAGGATATGATTCCTTCTTTATGTTCTCTAATGCCATATACCAACACAGTGCAGAGTAGCTACCTAAACTCTGTAAGTGAGATAGAGTATCTCGTCAATAGTTTTACATCCTCATTGAAGACAACTTTGGATGCTGTAGCTCCTCTGAAAAAGAGAGCCTTAAATCAGAAGTGCCTAACTCCGTGGTATAACTCACAAACTTGCAGCTTAAAGCAGATAACCCGTAAATTGGAGAGGAAATGGCGTCTCACTAATGTAGAAGATCTTCACTTAGCCTGGAAAAAGAGTTTGTTGCTCTATAAAAAAGCCCTCCGTAAAGCTAGGACATCTTACTACTCATCACTAATTGAAGAAAATAAGAACAACCCCAGGTTTCTTTTCAGCACTGTAGCCAGGCTGACAAAGAGTCAGAGCTCTATTGAGCCGAGTATTCCTTTAACTAGTAATGACTTCATGACTTTCTTTGCTAATAAAATTTTAACTATTAGAGAAAAAATTACTCATAACCATCCCAAAGACGTATCGTTATCTTTGGCTGCTTTCAGTGATGCCGGTATTTGGTTAGACTCTTTCTCTCCGATTGTTCTGAGTTATTTTCATTAGTTACTTCCTCCAAACCATCAACATGCCTATTAGATCCCATTCCTACCAGGCTGCTCAAGGAAGCCCTACCATTAATTAATGCTTCGATCTTAAATATGATCAATCTATCTTTATTAGTTGGCTATGTACCACAGGCTTTTAAGGTGGCAGTAATTAAACCATTACTTAAAAAGCCATCACTTGACCCAGCTATCTTAGCTAATTATAGGCCAATCTCCAACCTTCCTTTTCTCTCAAAAATTCTTGAAAGGGTAGTTGTAAAACAGCTAACTGATCATCTGCAGAGGAATGGTCTATTTGAAGAGTTTCAGTCAGGTTTTAGAATTCATCATAGTACAGAAACAGCATTAGTGAAGGTTACAAATGATCTTCTTATGGCCTCAGACAGTGGACTCATCTCTGTGCTTGTTCTGTTAGACCTCAGTGCTGCTTTTGATACTGTTGACCATAAAATTTTATTACAGAGATTAGAGCATGCCATAGGTATTAAAGGCACTGCGCTGCGGTGGTTTGAATCATATTTATCTAATAGATTACAATTTGTTCATGTAAATGGGGAATCTTCTTCACAGACTAAGGTTAATTATGGAGTTCCACAAGGTTCTGTGCTAGGACCAATTTTATTCACTTTATACATGCTTCCCTTAGGCAGTATTATTAGACGGTATTGCTTAAATTTTCATTGTTACGCAGATGATACCCAGCTTTATCTATCCATGAAGCCAGAGGACACACACCAATTAGCTAAACTGCAGGATTGTCTTACAGACATAAAGACATGGATGACCTCTAATTTTCTGCTTTTAAACTCAGATAAAACTGAAGTTATTGTACTTGGCCCCACAAATCTTACTAGAAACATGGTGTCTAACCAGATCCTTACTCTGGATGGCATTACCCTGACCTCTAGTAATACTGTGAGAAATCTTGGAGTCATTTTTGATCAGGATATGTCATTCAAAGCGCATATTAAACAAATATGTAGGACTGCTTTTTTGCATTTGCGCAATATCTCTAAAATTAGAAAGGTCTTGTCTCAGAGTGATGCTGAAAAACTAATTCATGCATTTATTTCCTCTAGGCTGGACTATTGTAATTCATTATTATCAGGTTGTCCTAAAAGTTCCCTGAAAAGCCTTCAGTTAATTCAAAATGCTGCAGCTAGAGTACTGACAGGGACTAGAAGGAGAGAGCATATCTCACCCATATTGGCCTCTCTTCATTGGCTTCCTATTAATTCTAGAATAGAATTTAAAATTCTTCTTCTTACTTATAAGGTTTTGAATAATCAGGTCCCATCTTATCTTAGGGACCTCATAGTACCATATCACCCCAATAGAGCGCTTCGCTCTCAGACTGCAGGCTTACTTGTAGTTCCTAGGGTTTGTAAGAGTAGAATGGGAGGCAGAGCCTTCAGCTTTCAGGCTCCTCTCCTGTGGAACCAGCTCCCGATTCAGATCAGGGAGACAGACACCCTCTCTACTTTTAAGATTAGGCTTAAAACTTTCCTTTTTGCTAAAGCTTATAGTTAGGGCTGGATCAGGTGACCCTGAACCATCCCTTAGTTATGCTGCTATAGACTTAGACTGCTGGGGGGTTCCCATGATGCACTGAGTGTTTCTTTCTCTTTTTGCTCTGTATGCACCACTCTGCATTTAATCATTAGTGATCGATCTCTGCTCCCCTCCACAGCATGTCTTTTTCCTGGTTCTCTCCCTCAGCCCCAACCAGTCCCAGCAGAAGACTGCCCCTCCCTGAGCCTGGTTCTGCTGGAGGTTTCTTCCTGTTAAAAGGGAGTTTTTCCTTCCCACTGTTGCCAAGTGCTTGCTCACAGGGGGTCGTTTTGACCGTTGGGGTTTTTCCGTAATTATTGTATGGCCTTGCCTTACAATATAAAGCGCCTTGGGGCAACTGTTTGTTGTGATTTGGCGCTATATAAATAAAATTGATTTGATTTGATTTGATTTGATATTGGGTGTTTGGGGTTTTGAACAGAGAGGTTTGAGAGTGTTCCCGAAATCTGACACCAGAAATATTTTTGTATTTTATATTTTGTTTCTTTTGTTGTGCGGTATGTAGAAGAATCACAGGTCATGTATGAAGGCTGCAACGACTAAACAGTCTCTTTGTCTCCATCATCCTCTGTCCCACAGCGCTTTGATGGAGAGCCTGATTACTCCCCTCCAGGACAAGATTGAGGACTGGAAAAAGACAGCCAACCAGCTGGATAAAGATCACGCCAAAGGTAGGTGCTCTCGATGGACTGGGCTCATTCTTGGTGCTGATGGACTGCACTCCGTTACCTGCGCTGTCATTATTATTATTATTATTATTATTATTATTATTATTATTATTATTATTATTATTATTATTATCATCTTAGCTGTCACTGACAGCAGTAATGAATATGAACATACAGTGCCCTTCAAAAGTATTGGAATACTTGGTATTTCACACATTTTAATTTGTTTATACCATTTCAATTACAATAATAATAAAAAAATATATAAAATTATCTTCCTTAAACTCAAACTGAAAGCAAGTCTTTACAACGTGATGTAAATTAATTAAAAATATAAAAGGCAAGATGATGGGTTGCATAAGTAATGGCATGCATTGGTATAATGCCTGTAAATAATCAGTTTAATTGCCAGTTCTCTTCAGACAAATCAGGGGATGGATACATGAACGTTTCCAAGTCACTGAATATGTCTTGGACTTTATTTACATCAGTTATGAAGAAATACAAACAGTATGACACTCTGTGGTAAATCTGTGTGGAGTTGACAGTTCTCAAAAACTGGCAATAAAACTGATTATTTACAGGTATTATACCAAAGCATTCCATTATTTAGGCAACCCACCATCTTGGCTTTTATATTTTTAATTCATTTATATCAAGTTGTAGAGATTTGCTTCAGTTTGAGGATAAGGAAGATAATTTTAGAAATTTTTAGTTTCTGGTATTGTTTGTATTTGAAATGGCATAAACAAATTGTAGAATGTTCCTCAACTTATCAGATTGAGGTTAAACACCTGAATATATGAAATGTGGATTTGAAATCTCGTCTTGAGTCAGTGTGAACAAAAATTTTACTTTCAACATAAATATGTGTTTCCATTATTCATTTTTACTTTACTTTGAATTAAACTTCATTATTAAATTCTTGGAGTTTGTGTGCTCTCCATCCTTTTCACTTTGCTCTCATCCAGAGTTGGACTAAAGATTTCAGTGTAATGAAACCAAAATCAAGTGTTCTGTGTTTTCATTGGAAATTTGACCTGACTAGAACGCCAAAACGCCTCATTTAAACAGCTTCGGCTAATTCGGTGTGCAACCACCTCCGAGTGGCTGCACGTTTGAGAAAATAAAGCTTCTTCTGGAGTCTGTAATGAAGTTGTTAGTTGCGGGTGGTTTGAATGTCATCAATAACACTGGACTCCGTGGTGAAGTCCTTCACATCTTATTACACGTCTTCAGGAAGTGTTTCTATTTTAAATCAGTACTACAAACGTAAGATGATTTGAGTTTCTAAAGTACATCTCATCTTCCTTCAAGAGTACAAGAGGTCACGCCACGAGATCAAGAAGAAGTCAGCTGACACCATGAAGTTACAGAAGAAAGCGCGGAAAGGTCTGCACACATTTCACACCTCAGATTGTTAAACATTGTTGAAGTTATGTTAAACACGGGGGCAGTGATGATTCATATATATATATATATATATATATATTTTAAGTCATTTTACAGTGAGCACAGCCATTCACAAAAAACACAGGCATAAGGTTCATGTTAGTCACATATTGCCACCTAGTGGTGCTTAATAATATTGTATGTGTTTCTTATTGTTCCTGTCATAATTTAGTGATCGATTAAACTGCACTTTATGGAAACAAGGAGTCACAATATCATTCTGAAATTAAGAAACAGTGTTTTCTGTGGTGGAAGCTGTGACTGATTTTCACTTTTGGAACACGTCAACCCTCAGGGGTCTGGAAATGTAAAACACCATTGATATGGACTTGCCACGGACCCCTGAAGATCAAACTCGACTGGCACTCAGGAAGAACATTCTTTATCACTGCCAGAGAGTTAGGGGATTTTTAAGATAAGTTTACAGCCCTTTTTTTGGTCCCGATGTGGAAATTTACAGTATCACAGCATTAAATAATTAAGCATACAAGCCAAGAAAAAAATAGACAGGATAAGTACTATATACCAAATGTAAACAGGATATAAACATAATTTATACAGTGGGCACAGTACTGCATTATCTGGAGAAGTCACACGTTTTTCTGCATGTGGAACTCACTTAACATAGCTTTTCCTTGGGGGGTGGGATTAGAAACAGACAGGAACTCAGTGTAGCACATGTGCACACCATAGTGTGTGCTGTTACTTAATAGAAGGACTTCTAAATTCCACAAATTAGTAAGATGGACAAATAAACATGCATTGGACAACATACTGGAGCACATTTGATGCTGTATGGACAACAGGAAACATCAGATGCACACAGATACAAATGTGAATAGTGAATTTTTGCAGGAAGACCTCAGCTTGTGGTGTGTACCATAAGTACTTTTAAATTCCAAAATTAAGCAAAATGAACAAATAAACGTGTGATGGATAACATATTAGATGCTATTTGATGCAGGTGAACATGGATGACTGACCCACAGTGTTAGAAACACTACAATAAAAACATGAGTACATTAGATTTTTTTTTTAAATCAGCTCTTTAATTAGCAGTTTTTGTACATTGGTGTACTTTTATTCTTGGGGTTTCTTTTGTTTTGTGGATTGCTTCCTGGGAAATCTCCATATAAATAATAATAATAATTATTATTACCATTAATGTCAAACAGCAGCTGGTCTGCTCTGCGTCAGCTTGATCCCGTCAGATCTCAGAAGCTAAGCAGTGCGGCATCTGGTTAATACTTGGATGGGAGACCTCTTTGGATCACCAGTGGCTGTGTGTGTTTCTCCGGGTGACACTGGAGTTGCGTCAGGAAGGGCATCCGGCGTAAAACTTCTGCCAAGTACCAGTGCGGATCTATCCATTGTGGCGACCCCGAACAAAACAACGGGAGCAGCCGAATAGACAACAACAACAACCACCATTAATGCCAAACACAGTGTATATATACGAGGTCTATTAGAAAAGTATCCGACCTTATTATTTTTTCAAAAACCATATGGATTTGAATCACGTGTGATTACATCAGACATGCTTGAACCCTCGTGGGCATGTGAGAGTTTTTTCACGCCTGTCGGTTACGTCATTCGCCTGTGGGCAGTCTTTGAGTGAGGAGTCGTCCACCCGCTCGTCGATTTTTTTCATTGTTTAGGAATGGCTCAGAGACTGTTGCTTTGTTTGATAAAAATTTTTTCAAAACTGTAAGGCACAACTGAGTGGACACCATTCAATAAATTCAGCTGGTTTTCGGTAAAAATTTTAACGGCTGATGAGAGATTTTGGTCTGGTAGTGTCGCTTTAAGGACGGTCCACGGTGCCTGACGGCGATCTGCGCTTCGAGGCGGCAGCGTCTCGCCGTTTCAAGTTGAAAACTTCCACATTTCAGGCTCTGTTGACGCAGTAAGTCGTCAGAGAACAGAGAACTTTCAGAAGAAGTCGGCATGAGGAGTTTATTCGGACATTCCATTGTTAACGGTCATTTTGTAATGAAAGAACGTGTGGGCAGAGTCGCATGTCGGGCTGGACCCGACCGCGGGGGGTCGCGGCAGGAAAAACACCTCCGTTGGAAATCTTAACGGGCAAGTTGGAACATGCCCAAGCTGTTAAACAGTTTCTTAGTTACTCACTTGTTGAAAGCCATTAAAAGCCGCCTGAATTCTACAAATGGTTTTCAACACGGAGGTGTTTTTCCTGTCGCGGCGCACACAGATTTGCCGAGTCGTCACGGAAACGACTCGGCGAATTTGCGCGTACGTCTTTCATTAAAAAAATGTCCTTAAACAGTGGAATGTCCGCATAAATTCCTCATGCCGGCCTCTTCTGAATCTTCTCTGTTCTCTCACGATGTCCTGGGTGAATTAAGCCTTAAATTAGGATGTTTTAAGCTCGAAACAGGCCGACGACAGCGCCTGGAAGCGCTGCAGGACGTCCCGCTCCGTGGGAAGTCCTTACACCGACAGAAACACCCCATAATCTCTCATCAGCCGTTAAACTTTTCACAGAAAACTATCTTAATTTCTCGAATAGTGTCCACTCGGATATTCCTCACAGGTCCAGAAAAAATTTTGATAAAGCAACGCGCGCCGTCTCGAGCAGCGTGTGAAACAAAGGAATTCAGCCGAGAGGGCGGGACCACATCTCACTCAAGGCCTGCCCACAGGGAAATGACGTCACCGACGCGTGAAAAAACTCACGCATGCGCACGAGGGTTCAAGCATGATTGGTGTAATCGCATGTCATTCAAATCCATATAGTTAAAAAAAAAAATAAAAGGGTCGGTTTATTATCTAAGAGACCTCGTACAGCTGTACTCTAAGGTTTCATACCCTGGCAGAATTTTTGATTTTTTGGCCGTTTTTCAGACAATATGAATGATAACACAAAAACTTTTTTCACTCATGGTTAGTGGTTGTGTGAAGCCATTTATTGTCAAAAAACTGTGTTTACTCTTTTTAAATCATAATGACAACAGAAACTACCTAAAAGTTTACAGTATTTTCTGATAAAATGAAAAAAAAATGAGGTGGGCTTCATAGATAATTGGCAAAGCTTCTGGGGAAAACCTGGTCTTGTTAGGAGAGACGGCATCCATCCCACTTTGGATGGAGCAGCTCTCATTTCTACAAATCTGGACAATTTTCTTAAATCCTCCAAACTGTGACTATCCAGGGTTGGGACCAGGAAGCAGAGTTGTAGTCTTACACACCTCTCTGCAGCTTCTCTCCCCCTGCCATCCCCTCATTACCCCATCCCCGTAGAGACGGTGCCTGCTCCCAGACCACCAATAACCAGCAAAAATCTATTTAAGCATAAAAATTCAAAAAGAAAAAATAATATAGCACCTTCAACTGCACCACAGACTAAAACAGTTAAATGTGGTCTATTAAACATTAGGTCTCTCTCTTCTAAGTCCCTGTTAGTAAATGATATAATAATTGATCAACATATTGATTTATTCTGCCTTACAGAAACCTGGTTACAGCAGGATGAATATGTTAGTTTAAATGAGTCAACATCCCCGAGTCACACTAACTGCCAGAATGCTCGTAGCACGGGCCGAGGCGGAGGATTAGCAGCAATCTTCCATTCCAGCTTATTAATTAATCAAAAACCCAGACAGAGCTTTAATTCATTTGAAAGCTTGTCTCTTAGTCTTGTCCTTCCAAATTGGAAGTCCCAAAAACCAGTTTTATTTGTTATTATCTATCGTCCACCTGGTCGTTACTGTGAGTTTCTCTGTGAATTTTCAGACCTTTTGTCTGACTTAGTGCTTAGCTCAGATAAGATAATTATAGTGGGCGATTTTAACATCCACACAGATGCTGAGAATGACAGCCTCAACACTGCATTTAATCTATTATTAGACTCTATTGGCTTTGCTCAAAATGTAAATGAGTCCACCCACCACTTTAATCATATCTTAGATCTTGTTCTGACTTATGGTATGGAAATTGAAGACTTAACAGTAGAAGTAGAAGATCTTCACTTAGCCTGGAAAAAGAGTCTGTTGCTCTATAAAAAAGCCCTCCGTAAAGCTAGGACATCTTACTACTCATCACTAATTGAAGAAAATAAGAACAACCCCAGGTTTCTTTTCAGCACTGTAGCCAGGCTGACAAAGAGTCAGAGCTCTATTGAGCCAAGTATTCCTTTAACTTTAACTAGTAATGACTTCATGACTTTCTTTGCTAATAAAATTTTAACTATTAGAGAAAAAATTACTCATAACCATCCCAAAGACGTATCGTTATCTTTGGCTGCTTTCAGTGATGCCGGTATTTGGTTAGACTCTTTCTCTCCGATTGTTCTGTCTGAGTTATTTTCATTAGTCACTTCCTCCAAACCATCAACATGTTTATTAGACCCCATTCCTACCAGGCTGCTCAAGGAAGCCCTACCATTATTTAATGCTTCGATCTTAAATATGATCAATCTATCTTTGTTAGTTGGCTATGTACCACAGGCTTTTAAGGTGGCAGTAATTAAACCATTACTTAAAAAGCCATCACTTGACCCAGCTATCTTAGCTAATTATAGGCCAATCTCCAACCTTCCTTTTCTCTCAAAAATTCTTGAAAGGGTAGTTGTAAAACAGCTAACTGATCATCTGCAGAGGAATGGTCTATTTGAAGAGTTTCAGTTAGGTTTTAGAATTCATCATAGTACAGAAACAGCATTAGTGAAGGTTACAAATGATCTTCTTATGGCCTCAGACAGTGGACTCATCTCTGTGCTTGTTCTGTTAGACCTCAGTGCTGCTTTTGATACTGTTGACCATAAAATGTTATTACAGAGATTAGAGCATGCCATAGGTATTAAAGGCACTGCGCTGCGGTGGTTTGAATCATATTTATTTAATAGATTACAATTTGTTCATGTAAATGGGGAATCTTCTTCACAGACTAAGGTTAATTATGGAGTTCCACAAGGTTCTGTGCTAGGACCAATTTTATTCACTTTATACATGTTTCCCTTAGGCAGTATTATTAGACGGCATTGCTTAAATTTTCATTGTTACGCAGATGATACCCAGCTTTATCTATCCATGAAGCCAGAGGACACATACCAATTAGCTAAACTGCAGGATTGTCTTACAGACATAAAGACATGGATGACCTCTAATTTCCTGCTTTTAAACTCAGATAAAACTGAAGTTATTGTACTTGGCCCCACAAATCTTAGAAACATGGTGTCTAACCAGATCCTTACTCTGGATGCCATCCAGAGTTAGGATCTGGTTAGACACCATTACCCTGACCTCTAGTAATACTGTGAGAAATCTTGGAGTCATTTTTGATCAGGATATGTCATTCAATGCACATATTAAACAAATATGTAAGACTGCTTTTTTGCATTTGCGCAATATCTCTAAAATTAGAAAGGTCTTGTCTCAGAGTGATGCTGAAAAACTAATTCATGCATTTATTTCCTCTAGGCTGGACTATTGTAATTCATTATTATCAGGTTGTCCTAAAAGTTCCCTGAAAAGCCTTCATTTAATTCAAAATGCTGCAGCTAGAGTGCTGACAGGGACTAGAAGGAGAGAGCATATTTCACCCATATTGGCCTCTCTTCATTGGCTTCCTGTTAATTCTAGAATAGAATTTAAAATTCTTCTTCTTACTTATAAGGTTTTGAATAATCAGGTCCCATCTTATCTTAGGGACCTCATAGTACCATATCACCCCAATAGAGCGCTTCGCTCTCAGACTGCAGGCTTACTTGTAGTTCCTAGGGTTTGTAAGAGTAGAATGGGAGGCAGAGCCTTCAGCTTTCAGGCTCCTCTCCTGTGGAACCAGCTCCCAATTCGGATCAGGGAGACCTACACCCTCTCTGGTTTTAAGATTAGGCTTAAAACTTTCCTTTTTGCTAAAGCTTATAGTTAGGGCTGGATCAGGTGACCCTGAACCATCCCTTAGTTATGCTGCTATAGACTTAGACTGCTGGGGGGTTCCCATGATGCACTGAGTGTTTCTTTCTCTTTTTGCTCTGTATGCACCACTCTGCATTTAATCATTAGTGATTGATCTCTGCTCCCCTCCACAGCATGTCTTTTTCCTGGTTCTCTCCCTCAGCCCCAACCAGTCCCAGCAGAAGACTGCCCCTCCCTGAGCCTGGTTCTGCTGGAGGTTTCTTCCTGTTAAAAGGGAGTTTTTCCTTCCCACTGTTGCCAACTGCTTGCTCACAGGGGGTCGTTTTGACCGTTGGGGTTTTTCCGTAATTATTGTATGGCCTTGCCTTACAAAATAAGGCGCCTTGGGGCAACTGTTTGTTGTGATTTGGCGCTATATAAATAAAATTGATTTGATTTGATTTGATAACATGCTGCATTCATCCTGTCATAAATTTTGACCAAGTTTCCTGTGCCTTTGTAGCTCACACATCCCCAAAACATCAGTGATCCACCTCCATGCCTCACAGTAGGAAGGGTGTACCATTCGTCATAAGCTTTGTTGACTCCTCTCCAAATGTAACGTTTATAGTTGTGGCTAAAAAGTTAAATTTTGGTCTCATCACTCCAAATTACTTTGTTCTCTGTGCTGTTTGGTGTATTCTAAGCAGGATACTTTGTGGCATTTGTGTAGTAATGGCTTTCTTCTGACAACTTGACCATGCACCCATTTTTCTCCAGAGAGTCCTGCATTTCAGCTGAAGTCATTTGTGGGGTTTTCTTTGCATCCCAAACAATTTTCCTGGCAGTAGTTGGTGAAATTGTTGTTGGTCTACCTGACCGTGGTTTGGTTCCAACGGAATCCCTCATTTTCTACTTCTCAATTAGAGTTTGAATATTGCTGATTGGCATTCTCAGTTCCTTAGATATGTTTTTATATCCATTTCCTGTTTTATACGGTTCAATTACCTTTTCTTTGACCATTCTTTTGCTTTCTCTATGAGTGAGAAACCAGAAACATCAGTGCAGCACTGGATGAAAGATGCAAGGGTCTGTCAGGAGCCCAGAAACTCACTGACCTTTTATACACACACACACACACACACACACACACATACACACACACACACACACACACACACACACACACACACACACACACACACACACACACACACACACAGATTACAAACAGATTACAGGTGAGGATGGTTACCTTTTGTAGCCATTCAAATCCATTTGTGTCAACTTGTGTGCATATTACTGGGGCAACATCACCGAGGTATGTAAACTTTTGATTAGGGTAATTTGGGAAGTTTCTGTTGTCATTATGATTTAGAAAGAATTTACACACTTGTTTGACAATAAATGGATTCACACAACCACTAACTTATCATTCATATTCTTTGAAAAAGCGCCAAATTTTTTTGTAACTGAAACGAAGGACTTGTGATGCTGCTGCTGCTTCAGACACTGCGGGTGAATCAGTCCATCTTTGAGGATGCTTCCCGGGCTGTGATGGTGTCCTATCAGGGGTCAGGCTGGTTCTCCAGAGGAGATGATAGCTTGGATACCATCCTTCTCTTACCCACCACATACACTGGGTTAAAGGGGCATCCCAGTACAGAACTGACACTTCTGGTCAGTTTGTCCAGTCTCTTCCTGCCTGCTGTTGATATGGCAAAAGTTGGGTGATGCCACCACACAGATATAAATGGTCTTTAGTAGCTCTTCCCTGCACTCCAAATGACCTCAGTCTCCTCAACAGATGGAGCCTGCTCTGGTCTTTTCTGCACAGAGCAGATGTATGGTTAGTACAGTCCAGTTTATTGTTCAGGTGAACACCCAAGTGTGTATATGGAGCACCAACTCAGTGTCCACACCCTGGATATTGGAGATGGGTATCTGTGCCAGTGGAAATTCACCAACAGTTCTTTGGTTTTCCATTCAGCAAATGACAGTCAAAATACACAAAGTGGGAAAATGTTTATGGTTAGCTGCTCTCTGATTGGCTCTTACCCCGCTGCTGAAATGAACCAGGATGAATGTTGGACTGAAAATGTCTTTCTGTGGTGTCTGTACTGTTGCTTGGTGACTTTTATGATTTCTGAACTGTGTTTTTGGTTGCAGTTGTGTTGCGTTACTCTAACAGGTGGCACTGTGGCGTTCTTGTACTAACCTTAACATTGAGTTCTGCTATTTCTCTCTTCTACCCTTCCTTGTCTTTATCCCCCTTTTCTTTTTGCTTATTTTGCTTTCTTTCTGCTCTGATTCTCTGTCTCTGTGTTCTCTTTGTGGTATTTGTCGGCTGTGATAGAGATCCAGGGTGAGTATCGGCCAATTGCTCCCAACAGCCTCACGTTCCATCTTCTTGTACTCACGTTCTCTTAACTACAGTCTCACATTCCCGACTTTCTCCTGTGTACCGACACAACACTGTGAGCATGTGGTGGGAGCTAAACCGTAGCTGAACTCAGTTTATCCGCTGTGTTATTGATTACAAATATGGATTGTGTTCCCATAATAACACCACCAACAACAAACATTTACAACGTAAAGTTTGGACACACGGGAAAGTGTGTCCAAACTTTGGAGTAGTAGTATAGGTGTATAGCATAACGAAAACAGCAAGCACAACTCAAACTCTTTTGAAAACGTCAGCAAACCATAAAATATTAATTTAATGAAAACAATCAAAAGTAACTGTAAAATACCCCACATTTACTGGGCAGGGAGGTATGAAAGAGCCTGTGACCAAGAGCAAATGTGGATCTGAGCCACAGAAAAGCTTGTGATCCACTTTAAATGTGAGCCTGAGCCAATGAAGAGCCTGTGACCTAGTCTGAATCTGAATCAGCAAATAGCTTGTGACCCAGCACAAATGTGAGCCTGAGCCAGAGAGGAGCCTGTGACCCAGTCTAAATATAAGTCTGAGCCAATGAAGAGCCTTTGCCCCAGTCTAAATGTGAGCCGGAGTGAGTGAAGAGCCTGTGGCTCAAGCCAAATGTAAATCTAAGCCAGTGAGGAGCCTGTGACCCAGGACAAATGTGAATCTCAGCCATTGAAGAGCCTGTGACCCAGTCTAAACATATGCTTGATCCAACAAAGAGCCTTTGACCTAGTCTAAATGTTAGCCAGAGCCAGTGAAGAGGCTGTGACTCAAGCCAAATGTGAATCTGAGCCAGGGAAAAAGCCTGTGACACAGTCTAAATGTGAGCCAGAGAGGACCTTGTGACCCAGTCGAAATATAAGCCTGAGCCAATGAAGAGCCTTTGACCCCGTCTAAATGTGAGTCGGGGGCCAGTGAAGAATGAGTAACCCAGTCCAAGTGTGAATCTGAGCCAGTGGAGAGCTTGTGAACCCATCTAAATGTGAGCCAGAGCCAGTGAACAACCTCTGACCCAGGCCCAATGTGAATCTGAGCCAGTGAAGAACCTGTGACCCAGACCGAGTGTGAACCTGCTGTTTTTTTATATGGAAGACACTAAAAAGAGTACTGCATTTTAACAAACATTCTGAAAATGTAAAAATGATTCATAAAGTAGTGTATCATCAGTGTGTGAGGGTGGACTCCATTTCCACTAATAACAACACTGAAAATGTTAAAAATGTAATTTCTTTCACAAAATAATTCAGTTGTTGTCATTTTATACTGGATACAGTGAAATTATGGAATAAGTCATCAGGTTATAGGTGATAGAGCCTTTTACGAGACATAAGCTTACGCACACACTTAAAATTATGAGAGACTGTGGACATACAAGAGCTATCAATAATTATATTTTTCTTTATTAAAAAAATAATCAGATGAGTTTATAGGTGAGTAAAATCTCATAAGAGCTCAGACGTGAGGCTTTGTTATGACACGAGTTCAGCATATACGTGGTTTAGCTTTAGGCGCGAGATTCATGACATCATAAATGCATGAAGAAATGTAACGTTTCCTGACTTCTGCATGACGACACTAACAGATCCTCTTTTTAAGCTTTTTTCGATGTTGCAGGTTTTAATTCTCCCGTTGTCTTACTCTCCTCTCTCGCTGTTTTAGTTCTGTTTTTGCAGAAATGTTTACTGCCTGTTTTTTTTCTTGCATGGCATAACACAAGGTTATTTCACAACTTTCTTCCACTCGTTACATGTCCATGTTTAAGTTTTCTCTCTAACTGTAGGTTAGAGATTTGAATCACGTGTGAAGTTGAAGTCATTTTTGAAGTGAAAATGGCAAATATTTAGTCTGTCCTGCTTCTCTGCGGTGATTATTTCTTAACTTTATGTCAAAATAAATTAAATATAGGAATGTTTAGACTGTTGGTTTCCTCCTGTCCATAAATCACACATTTCTATCCCTCCACCAGAATCTGTCTCTGCTTCCTCTTTCATCCTTTATGTCATCATACTTAACCACTACCTCTGAACTCTCTTTGATGTCATATCTTTTGTCTTCTTCTTACTGTTACGCTTGCCGTGCAGGGCGGGGCGACCTGCAGCCTCAGCTGGACAGCGCCATGCAGGATGTGACCGACATGTGCCTGCTGATGGAAGAGATGGAGAAGCAGGCGGTGCGCAGGGCCCTGGTGGAGGAGCGAGGACGCTTCTGCACCTTCATCGGCTTCCTCCAGCCCGTCGTGGTAAGGAAACGGAAAGAGAGAGGAGACATTCGTCTGTCTATTCATCCAACCAGCCATTCATCAGTCATCCTGGAGACTAGTGAGGGAAGCCACCAAGACACCCAAGCTTGTGTCCTACACAAAACTGAATCTGAAATTTTGCATCTTCATTTTAAGGAAATTCTTCTCTGTTCTACTTTGAAGCTGTTGATGCAAAAACAGTTTCTCCCGTCACAACCACAGAAGCCTATAACTCCTTCAGATCTGTCCGTATGTCTTGGTGGTTTCCCTCACCAATCGTCTTCTTGCACATTCACTCTGTTTTTGAGAACTGCCTCCTCCAGTTGGGTTTACCACACAGGACCACTTTGCTTGTAATTCTCAATGATTGATGGAAGTGAAGTCAAAGACAGTGTTCATGTGTTCATCATCTGAGTTATTTAAAGAAAACTGGCTGAAAAAGTGATGATTTGTATGAACAATAATTCATATATATAGTTTATGTGATTACTTATGGCCCTGACTGGGAAAAAACTGAAATGCATCTTCAAGGAAGATGTTCTGCTAATAGCTAGAGAGCTATACTGCCCTCTGGTGGCAGCCCAAAGTAATTAAACATACTTATGAAATAATAGCATGTTTGTAATACTACAGTACAGTACTACAGAATCAAAGAGTACTTGGAACAAAAACTGTGGTGTTGAGGCAGAAAATTCAGTTTGTTCTAAAGGTCACATCTGCAAGTTTCAGTGAGCTCGTTAATGACAAGAACAACAGAACCACAGGGAGACATGTTCGAAAATGCACCACGTGGTCGTAGTTTCACAGCCCACAGGAGCGCAGCAAACAGAAAATATGAACTGTGTTTGTGTTCGTCAGAATGGAGAGGTCTCCATGTTGGGCGAGATCACACACCTCCAGGCCATCATCGATGACCTCACTGTGCTCACAACGGACCCCCACAAACTGCCGCCGGCCAGCGAACAGGTGAAACACAAACACATGTAGCGCACGCAACACATGCAGCAAAAATTGTGAAACACAAACGCAGTGGGCACAACACGTGTGCAGAATAAATGCTGAAACACAAACATGCAGTGCACATAACACGTGTGCAAAATAAATTCTGAGACACAAACATGCAGCGCACATAACACGTGTGCAGAATAAATACTGAGACACAAACATGCAGCGTGCACAACACGTGTGCAAAATAACTACTGAGACACAAACATGCAGCGCGCACAACACGTGTGCAAAATAAAGACTGAGACGCAAACATGCAGCGCGCACAACATGTGTGCAAAATAAATACTGAGACACAAACATGCAGCGCGCACAACACGTGTGCAAAATAAATACTGAGACACAAACATGCAGCGCGCACAACGCGTGTGCAGAATAAATATTAAGACACAAACATAGCGCGCACAACACGTGTGCAGAATAAATACTGAAACCCAAACATGCAGCGCGAACAACACGTGTGCAGAATAAATGGTGAAACACAAACATGCAGCGCGCACAACACGTGTGCAGAATAATTGCTGAAACACAAACATGCAGTGGGCACAACACGTGTGCAGAAAAATTCTGAAACACAAACATGCAGCGCGCACAACATGTGTGCAGAATAAATGGTGAAACACAAACATGCAGTGCACAAACACGTGTGCAGAATAAATTGTCAAACACAGACATGCATTGCGCACAACACGTGTGCAGAATAAATGTGAAACACAAACATGCAGCGCGCACAACACGTGCAGAATAAATACTGAAACACAAACATGCAGCGGGCACAACACGTGTGCAGAATAAATACTGAAACACAAACATGCAGCGCGCACAACATGTGTGCAGAATAAATGGTGAAACACAAACATGCAGCGCGCACAACACGTGTGCAGAATAAATGGTGAAACACAAACATGCAGCGCGCACAACACGTGTGCAGAATAAATACTGAAACACAAACATGCAGCGGGCACAACACGTGTGTAGAATAAATACTGAAAAACAAACATGCAGCGCGCATAACACATGTGCAGAATAAATACTGAGGCACAAACATGCAGCGTGCACAACACGTGCAGAATAAATGTGAAACACAAACATGCAGCGCGCACAACACGTGCAGAATAAATACTGAAACACAAACATGCAGCGGGCACAACACGTGTGCAGAATAAATACTGAAACACAAACATGCAGCGCGCACAACATGTGTGCAGAATAAATGGTGAAACACAAACATGCAGCGCGCACAACACGTGTGCAGAATAAATGGTGAAACACAAACATGCAGCGCGCACAACACGTGTGCAGAATAAATACTGAAACACAAACATGCAGCGGGCACAACACGTGTGTAGAATAAATACTGAAAAACAAACATGCAGCGCGCATAACACATGTGCAGAATAAATACTGAGGCACAAACATGCAGCGTGCACAACACGTGCAGAATAAATGGTGAAACACAAACATGCATTGCACACAACACGTGTGCAGAATAAATTGTCAAACACAAACATGCATTGCGCACAACACGTGTGCAGAATAAATGGTGAAACACAAACATGCAGCGCGCACAACACGTGTGCAGAATAAATACTGAAACACAAACATGCAGTGGGCACAACACGTGTGCAGAAAAATTCTGAAACACAAACATGTAGCGCGCACAACACGTGTGCAGAATAAATGCTGAAACACAAACATGCAGTGTGCACAACACGTGCAGAATAAATACTGAAACACAATTTGCAGCAGGCACAACACGTGTGTAGAATAAATACTGAAACACAAACATGCAGCGTGCACAACATGTGTGCAGAATAAATACTGAAACACAAACATGCAGCGTGCACAACATGTGTGCAGAATAAATACTGAAACACAAACATGCAGTGCGCACAACACGTGTGCAGAATAAATACTGAAACACAAACATGCAGCAGGCACAACACGTGTGCAGAATAAATACTGAAATACAAACATGCAGCACGCACAACACGTGTGCAGAATAAATACTGAAACACAAACATGCAGCGTGCACAACACGTGTGCAGAATAAATGCTGAAACACAAACATGCAGCGTGCACAACACATGTGCAGAATAAATGCTGAAACACAAACATGCAGCGTGCACAACACGTGCAGAATAAATGCTGAAACACAAACATGCAGCGTGCACAACACGTGTGCAGAATAAATGCTGAAACACAAACATGCAGCGTGCACAACACGTGTACAAATAAAAATAAAAGTGTGTCTGTGTGTGTCTGTCAGGTGATTAAAGATCTGAAAGGATCGGATTACAGCTGGTCCTATCAGACGCCGCCGTCATCCCCGAGCAGTTCTGGATCACGAAAAAGCAGCATGTGCAGGTTGTTGCACACAAACAGTGCACACATCAAACATTGCATGTGTGTGTGCATGCACATGTTGTCCTGCAGATGGCGCCTGAAGCCTGTGCATGCAGGGTTTTTCTGTGATCCCTGATTAAGTTTTCTCTTCCCCCCTCTCTCTCCCCTCCCTCGCCCTTTGCTCTCACCTCCTCCCTAGCAGTAGCGTGAACTCCGCCCACAGTAGTGCCTCCCGTTCTTCAGGGGGAGGTGGGAGTGGTGGAATCGGTGGTAGTGGGGGAGGTTCTCAGCCTCACTCACCAACTTCCTCCTCCTCCTATCGTTACCGCAGCAGCCTGACACACCAGCCCCCACCACCAGGGGGCATAGCAGCTCACCGCCTCAGCAGCGTCTCCTCTCACGATTCGGGATTTGTCTCCCAGGATGCAAATATCTACTCCAAGCCCCCATCACCCATGCCCTCTGACATCACCAGCCAGGTATGAACCGTGTCCACATTTTACTTATTGCAGATTCTCTAATTGTATTTGTCTGATTTGTATCACAGTAAATGTAAATTTAGACAGACATCTGTTGAACATGTCACATTCTGTGGGAATTTGCTGATATTTTGATATTTCGTTGACTCCATAGTGAATTGGCTTGTCCTAAATCAACAGTTTAATCAGCATAAAAATAATTGGAAGCTTCAGCTCAGTGGTTTTCTCTCTCTCTCTCACTACATATATATATATATATCCCCTGCCATCCCCTCATTACCCCATCCCCGTAGAGACGGTGTCCTGCTCCCAGACCACCAATAACCAGCAAAAATCTATTTAAGCATAAAAATTCAAAAAGAAAAAATAATATAGCACCTTCAACTGCACCACAGACTAAAACAGTTAAATGTGGTCTATTAAACATTAGGTCTCTCTCTTCTAAGTCCCTGTTGGTAAATGATATAATAATTGATCAACATATTGATTTATTCTGCCTTACAGAAACCTGGTTACAGTAGGATGAATATGTTAGTTTAAATGAGTCAACACCCCGAGTCACACTAACTGTCAGAATGCTCGTAGCACGGGCCGGGGCGGAGGATTAGCAGCAATCTTCCATTCCAGCTTATTAATTAATCAAAAACCCAGACAGAGCTTTAATTCATTTGAAAGCTTGACTCTTAGTCTTGTCCATCCAAATTGGAAGTCCCAAAAACCAGTTTTATTTGTTATTATCTATCGTCCACCTGGTCGTTACTGTGAGTTTCTCTGTGAATTTTCAGACCTTTTGTCTGACTTAGTGCTTAGCTCAGATAAGATAATTATAGTGGGCGATTTTAACATCCACACAGATGCTGAGAATGACAGCCTCAACACTGCATTTAATCTATTATTAGACTCTATTGGCTTTGCTCAAAATGTAAATGAGTCCACCCACCACTTTAATCATATCTTAGATCTTGTTTTGACTTATGGTATGGAAATAGAAGACTTAACAGTATTCCCTGAAAACTCCCTTCTGTCTGATCATTTCTTAATAACATTTACATTTACTCTGATGGACTACCCAGCAGTGGGGAATAAGTTTCATTACACTAGAAGTCTTTCAGAAAGCGCTGTAACTAGGTTTAAGGATATGATTCCTTCTTTATGTTCTCTAATGCCATATACCAACACAGTGCAGAGTAGCTACCTAAACTCTGTAAGTGAGATAGAGTATTAGTTTTACGTTTAGTTTTTAGTTTTACGTCAATAGTTTTACATCCTCATTGAAGACAACTTTGGATGCTGTAGCTCCTCTGAAAAAGAGAGCTTTAAATCAGAAGTGCCTGACTCCGTGGTATAACTCACAAACTCGTAGCTTAAAGCAGATAACCCGTAAGTTGGAGAGGAAATGGCGTCTCACTAATTTAGAAGATCTTCACTTAGCCTGGAAAAAGAGTCTGTTGCTCTATAAAAAAGCCCTCCGTAAAGCTAGGACATCTTTCTACTCATCACTAATTGAAGAAAATAAGAACAACCCCAGGTTTCTTTTCAGCACTGTAGCCAGGCTGACAAAGAGTCAGAGCTCTATTGAGCCGAGTATTCCTTTAACTTTAACTAGTAATGACTTCATGACTTTCTTTGCTAACAAAATTTTAACTATTAGAGAAAAAATGACTCATAACCATCCCAAAGACGTATCGTTATCTTTGGCTGCTTTCAGTGATGCCGGTATTTGGTTAGACTCTTTCTCTCCGATTGTCCTGTCTGAGTTATTTTCATTAGTTACTTCATCCAAACCATCAACATGTTTATTAGACCCCATTCCTACCAGGCTGCTCAAGGAAGCCCTACCATTATTTAATGCTTCGATCTTAAATATGATCAATCTATCTTTGTTAGTTGGCTATGTACCACAGGCTTTTAAGGTGGCAGTAATTAAACCATTACTTAAAAAGCCATCACTTGACCCAGGGTCATTTCTCTACCATAAGCCGTCTCCAAAGGTGTTTCAGAGAATTTGGCAGTACATCCAACCAGCCTCACAACTGCAGACCATGTGTAACCACACCAGCCCAGGACCTCCACATCCAGCATGTTCACCTCCAAGATCGTCTGAGACCAGCCACTCGTACAGCTGCAGAAAGAATCGGTTTGCATAACCAAAGAATTTCTGCACAAACTGTCAGAAACCGTCTCAGGGAAGCTCAACTGCATGCTCGTCGTCCTCATCGGGGTCTCGACCTGACTCCAGTTCGTTGTCGTAACTGACTTGAGTGGGCAAATGCTCACATTCGCTGACGTTTGGCATGTTGGAGAGGTGTTCTCTTCACGGATGATGCGAAGGAGATGTGTTGCACTGCATGAGGCAAATGGTGGTCACACCAGATACTGACTGGTATCCCCCCCAATAAAACAAAACTGCACCTTTGAGAGTGGCCTTTTATTGTGGGCAGTCTAAGGCACACCTGTGCACTAATCATGGTGTCTAATCAGCATCTTGGTATGGCACACCTGTGAGGTAGGATGGATTATCTCAGTGAAGGAGAAGTGCTCACTATCACAGATTTCGACTGGTTTGTGAACAATATTTGAGGGAAATGGTGATATTGTGTATGTGGAAAAAGTTTTAGATCTTTGAGTTCATCTCATACAAAATGGGAGCAAAACCAAAAGTGTTGCGTTTATATTTTTGTTGAGTATACTTATAAGGTTTTGAATAATCAGGTCCCATCTTATCTTAGGGACCTCGTAGTACCATATCACCCCAATAGAGCGCTTCGCTCTCAGACTGCAGGCTTACTTGTAGTTCCTAGGGTTTGTAAGAGTAGAATGGGAGGCAGAGCCTTCAGCTTTCAGGCTCCTCTCCTGTGGAACCAGCTCCCAATTCAGATCAGGGAGACAGACACCCTCTCTACTTTTAAGATTAGGCTTAAAACTTTCCTTTTTGCTAAAGCTTATAGTTAGGGCTGGATCAGGTGACCCTGAACCATCCCTTAGTTATGCTGCTATAGACGTAGACTGCTGGGGGGTTCCCATGATGCACTGTTTCTTTCTCTTTTTGCTCTGTATGCACCACTCTGCATTTAATCATTAGTGATCGATCTCTGCTCCCCTCCACAGCATGTCTTTTTCCTGGTTCTCTCTCTCAGCCCCAACCAGTCCCAGCAGAAGACTGCCCCTCCCTGAGTCTGGTTCTGCTGGAGGTTTCTTCCTGTTAAAAGGGAGTTTTTCCTTCCCACTGTCGCCAAGTGCTTGCTCACAGGGGGTCGTTTTGACCGTTGGGGTTTTACATAATTATTGTATGGCCTTGCCTTACAATATAAAGCGCCTTGGGGCAACTGTTTGTTGTGATTTGGCGCTATATAAAAAATTGATTGATTGATTGATTGAGATATATATATATATATATATATATATATATATATATATATATATATATATATATATATATATATATAATAAAAAAATAACTTCAATAACAGATAATCAGATAACTGAAAAGTTATCTTCGATAAAGATAAAACAATAAACCACCCAAAAATGTATCAGAAGTTACAGATAACTGATAAATTCCAATATTACCTGACACATCTACAACTAGTAGTAGAACAAATTTAATAGCTTACAATAATATTAAAAATAAAAACAGACACCAACAATGAGACCACACTTGTTATGTGTCGACGCGGATTGAGGAGCAAACCTGCGTCAGACAGGACCCAGCGCTAAAAATAACCAGAAAGCGGTTCCAAACAAAAACTATTTATTATACACCTGTGTTTAAAAGTGTAAAAACATAAAAAAACAACGTCCCTCTGGTGGAGTGATCCGCGGCTCGCTCTCCAGCGCCCGCAAGGATTAAAGCCAGCGCTCCTGGACTTCCTACCACCGCCAAACACCCCCCAGGTGGACACGACAAACTGATTCTCTGTGAAGCAAAGAGACGGTG
The DNA here is from genome assembly GCF_902500255.1 of Thalassophryne amazonica. Taxonomy (NCBI): domain Eukaryota; kingdom Metazoa; phylum Chordata; class Actinopteri; order Batrachoidiformes; family Batrachoididae; genus Thalassophryne; species Thalassophryne amazonica. Next base: position 7,504,858 of record NC_047104.1, read on the forward strand.
AGGTAAGTCAACAGATACAACTATATCTTCCAATAAACACACGCTGCCAGCAACACACTCAGGTCAGTGTCCTTTTTTTTTACTTTATGCAAATGAGCAGCTTCTCACAACAAGTGGAGGATCACTTATCCTTCACGCCACAGCAGTGAGAAGCAAACTGTGCAATTCTCTTTACAATTCCAGTATACTGTGTAACAAAACACCAAGTTACTATCAACAAGTACCTAAACACTTAATTACCTTTCGTGTGTGCTGACAGCATGTGTCCTCACCCCTCCCTGCTTCACGGGCTCGATGTGTCAAACCCAGGCGCGGTCCTCAGCGTCTCACAAACGAACGTCACAAGGTCGATTTCCCGGCAGTTCTGCTTGAATCACACATGACTTAAATGCAGAACGCCATCCAATTATCTGCTTCAGCTGCAAGTCGTCCAGGTTGCACGTGAGCACCGATCACAGGTGCTTTCCATGATGTTGATGAGGGTGAAGACTCTTCAGCCAGCACCTTCTTCACAGACAAATCAGCCCTCATGCCACCTGGAGAGCAAAGAAAAGAAAAGAACACCAAAACATCCAGCCACGCCCCCCCCAACACACAACAGTACCCCCCCATCAACGGGAAGCCTCCCGGCGACCGAACAGACCAGGCCCGAGAACAGCCCCTCCCTCCGGGGTCCACGTCAGGAAGCAGACGGCAAGACAGGCACCGCAGCTGGAAGGCCGGCTGGAATCAACAAAAGCCCCAAAACATTCCCCAGAACAAGTCCACTCACACAAAAAAAAACATAAAACCCACCCAAAACCTCCCCAGGGGACCGTCCCATCAAACCCCGGGAGGAAAAGAAAAACTCCCAAACACAAAAACCCAACACAGTCCCACAACACAGTACAAACGCAGATGCATAAAAGAAAAATAACAAACAACCCCCCCAGAATGACCTGCAGAGCCCAACCCCCCCCCCCCTCAGAAGGCCTTCATTGCCAGTTCCAGGAGGAACAGCCAAAACCGTGATCCCACAAAGGTCCCCAGGTATACATGGAGTGAAACGGTGCCCCCCAGGGGACCGTATCATCAACCCCAGGAGGCACCCTCCCCACAACCCCGGAACCCCAGATCCGGTCACACTTGGCCGGTCGGTCCCAAGCCAATCCCCCCCCCAGAGGACCGTCCCATCAACCCTGGAGGCGGAACCCGGAAGGAAACAAAATAAAACCAAAAACCAACCCCCGGAGGACAACCAGAAACAACCCCGGGGGGATATAAAACGACCATAAACCCCGTTGCCCTCCCCGGCACCCCGAAAGACCCCAGGTCCCTCCCAGAGCTCTTTGGCGGCTCTATTTTGGCGAACAGCTCAAAATACTAAGCCGGAGAAGGGAACAGGTAAAAACTAACCCAGCTCCAACCCCAAAGCGCAGCGGAGAACCGGAAATACGTCCGGCGCCCCAACTCGACCATACCCCAGCCACTCGGGAGGGGTGGAACCACCGAAATGGCAAACGGCAACAGATCGGCCCACCCCTCCGACTGAGGCATGTCTCCGCTGCACCACACCCCGGCAACACCCATGACAATCGGTCCAACGGCTCACCGAGGCTGGAGTGGAACCGGGCCTTAACCAAACCAAAAAGAACGCCTCTAACACCCCCCCCCCTAGGTGCAGAGGTCTTCTGAGAATGCTCAGCGTGACCAACCTGCACCACCCCACAACCCACAAGACAAGCGGTCTAAGGGCAAGTGAGGGTGGGGTTAGGAATGTAGAGAAATAAAAACAACAAAACAAAAACGACCCAACAACCCAAACAGAAAATACCTAAAAACACATACAAAATTGACAGGTAAGTGAGCCCAGGCGGGCTTCCAACCGCCTGTCACTCCACCAGATACGCCCCTACCTCCCCAAACAAGTATAACCCCTGATTAAAGAAAACAAAACATTTACGTGTGCTAAAAAGTTTTTTTTTTTTTTTTTTTGTGGGTTCTTTTGCCTGTCCAAGAACACTTGGAGTTACGTCACCGTTATTTCTCTTGACGCTTACGTGTCGGGGCAATACAGGAATCTCGACTCGTCCGAGCTGCATGGGCTCATCAATAGGAGGAGCCGGAGGTCCCGTCCGAGGAGCCTCAGTGGGGCGAAGAAGAGGCGGCCCAGCTTTGTGTCGGGGAAAGCCCCGAGACAAAAAAAACCGCTCTGATGGGCGTCCTCTCTCGCGTCCACGCTCCTTCATCCGATCATCTAGACGAATCACCAACGATATTAGCTCGTCTAAATCGTTTGGCTCATCACGGACCGCCAGCTCGTCTTTTAATGACTCATTTAACCCGTCTACAAACACGCCCCGTAATGCTGCGGCATTCCAACCTGATTGAGCAGAAAAAATCCTGAAGTCCACGGAATACTCCGCCGCACTCCGCCTCCCCTGCCTGAGATTCAGCAACCGTTGAGCAATGGTATTCGTTTTCACCGAATGGTCAAAAACCAGTCGGAACTCCCGGGAGAAATCCTTAAAGGACCCTAACAATGGCGAGTTGTTACTCCACAACGCTGTGACCCAAGCTAAGGCGTCACCTCGGAGCAAATTTGTCACATACGAAACACGACTTCCATCAGAAGAGAAGGAAGCCGGTCGCTGAGCAAAAACCAGAGAACATTGCATCAGAAATGAAGCACAAGCTTCGACGTCTCCCGCATAGGGCTCCGGATGACAAATGATCGGTTCAAACACCGAATCTTTGGGTGACGGAGTTATCTGCCTTGGTATCGATGATGCCGCAGCTGGCGCTGCAGGAAGCGGAACGGCTTGAGCTGCAAGCTCCGTAACACGGGCGTCTGTTTGTTTAATTTGATTTGCGAGGTGCTGTAATTGCTCCCATATTTTCTCCAAGTGTTCTTGAATCTTTTCGGCAAACGGAACCGCCTCTGCCGCTGGGTCCATTATGGAATGGCCGGGAAATTCTGTTATGTGTCGACGCGGATTGAGGAGCGAACCTGCGTCAGACAGGACCCAGCGCTAAAAATAACCAGAAAGCGGTTCCAAACAAAAACTATTTATTATACACCTGTGTTTAAAAGTGTAAAAACATAAAAAAAACAACGTCCCTCTGGTGGAGTGATCCGCGGCTCGCTCTCCAGCGCCCGCAAGGATTAAAGCCGGCACTCCTGGACTTCCTACCACCGCCAAACACCCCCCAGGTGGACACGACAAACTGATTCTCTGTGAAGCAAAGAGACGGTGAGGTAAGTCAACAGATACAACTATATCTTCCAATAAACACACGCTGCCAGCAACACACTCAGGTCAGTGTCCTTTTTTTTTACTTTATGCAAATGAGCAGCTTCTCACAACAAGTGGAGGATCACTTATCCTTCACGCCACAGCAGTGAGAAGCAAACTGCGCAATTCTCTTTACAATTCCAGTATACTGTGTAACAAAACACCAAGTTACTATCAACAAGTACCTAAACACTTAATTACCTTTCGTGTGTGCTGACAGCATGTGTCCTCACCCCTCCCTGCTTCACGGGCTCGATGTGTCAAACCCAGGCGCGGTCCTCAGCGTCTCACAAACGAACGTCACAAGGTCGATTTCCCGGCAGTTCTGCTTGAATCACACATGACTAAAATGCAGAACGCCATCCAATTATCTGCTTCAGCTGCAACTCGTCCAGGTTGCACGTGAGCACCGATCACAGGTGCTTTCCATGATGTTGATGAGGGTGAAGACTCTTCAGCCAGCACCTTCTTCACAGACAAATCAGCCCTCATGCCACCTGGAGAGCAAAGAAAAGAAACCAAAACATCCAGCCACGCCCCCCCCAACACACAACAGTACTTTTCTATCTATATTCTGCCCACTGCTATCTACTGGTTCCCACACGCTTAGTGAACACTACTGACCAGTAGATGGCAGTAGAGGCCTTGAAAACAAAATTCCAGATACAGTAATCCCTGTCTGCTACATTTAAAATGCGTGGAATTTAACAAACGCAAATAAAACCAACATCTATAAATGCAGAGAATATATTCAAGAGAGTTTTAGGCACTAGAGTTTAATGCTGTTGTCTGTGGAGCCTGAACAGAGTGTCTGAAACGCATTTGTCCTGTCGTGATGTACTGAGATTACATCATCCTACCCAAAATGCATTGTGGGTCACAGGATGTGCTCACAAAACCTTAAAAATTAGTACATTACTTTAAAACTAAAACATATATCTGATATTTTCACTTAATAAAACTCAGACATGACAGTAATTTTAAATAACTTGTCCAAAATTTGTTTGGTTAAAATTTGAACCATAAGTTAAAAACGTATGCCTCTGGATGACTTAGGTGATATCTGCAGCCTATTGGTATGGTATTAAAGGAAATGTTTTTTTTTCTTTATTGGGGTTTTTTCTATTTTGTCTGCACATGATTAAGATGCATTTTATAGAAGCAGCTCTCTTCTATTTGCAAAGGTTATAGCTCTGTGTCTGTTACAATACTTTTAACTTATTTTAAAAATGGTTGTTGCTGTTCAGCTTTGTTTATTTTGGTTATTGGTTTAAAAGTTATCGGATAAAGATTAATCAGAAGATATTTGGTCTGATAATGGTTTTTAAAGTTATCTAAAAAGATAATCTCATAAAGAAAACATTATCTTCGATAATTATCTGTTATCGGATTATCGGAAGTGTGCCCACCACTGTGTGTGTGTATATATATATATATATATATATATATATATATAGAGACGGTGGCGCTAACAAAAAGACAGGAGGCAGAGCTGGAGATGATGTGATTCTCTTTGGGATGGACAGGATTAGGAATGAACAATATCTGTTATGGTTAGAGGTCTGGACGGGCCCGGACTGGTACAGACGAACTCAAATGCCGCAGATGAGCCTCAGGTGCAAGTAGCTGACGAGCAGCAGGTATTCCTCGGCTCTGCAGCGTGCCACCTGGAAGGAAAACAGACAAACTACACACAAGAGGTTAAAAAGGGAAGGGGAGAGAGGCAGCCAAAAGGCTGGCCACAACAATATCAGAGGGACAGCTCAGGTGGAACAGTTTGGAGACAAAGTCAGAGAGGTGAGATTGAGATGGTTTGGATATGTGCAGAGGAGTAACCCAGGTTATATAGGGAGAAGGATGCCGAGGATGGAGCCACCAGGCAGGAGGAGAAGAGGGAGGACAAACAGAAGGTTTATGGGTGTGCTGAGGGAGGACATGCAGGTGGTTGGTGTGACAGAGGAAGATACAGAGGACAGGGTGAGAGAGATGATTGATCTGCTTGGCGCCCCCTAATGGGAGCAACTGAAAGAAGACGGCCCCACATACGGTCATTAAATAAAAAAATCAGCAGGAGGAAAATACAGTGTGATTGGAATCATAATGTGTCTTGACTTTGTGTATCGATTTGTGTGTGTTTGCGGTGCAGAAGTCATCCAGCTCGGCATCTTCAGAGGCCTCGGAGACATGTCAGTCAGTCAGTGAATGCAGCTCCCCCACAACCGTAAGTAATCCCGGTCCGACTCAAACTGAAAAACAAGTCACATCTCTCAATACCTTACTGGATTGTACAAGTCAAAAAAAAAGTTCTGTCAGTAATTACAAACTCAGGTTTACTTTTTATTTTTAAATGTCATCTCAGTTTTAATAATATTTACCAGCCTGGACGGTCAATGAAGCTGTTCATTAAAAATTTACACCAGCGTTTAAAATTTTAAAATTAAAACACACGAGGACACCAAGACATATTTAGGATATTTTTATTTAGTGTTGACACTCAAACACAAGCGCCCTGTGAAGAACTTTGTCAAAAAAGTTAATTCATTACTTGTATCTAAGGCTATCAGGCAATATTGCACAAAGTAGTAGCACAACAGAAGCTGACCTTTTTAATGTTTGAAGTTTAACTGAAGACCCCAAAGCAGAGAACCACAATGGAACTTCTTTATTTTTGTTGTAGGAATGAGCAGTTGTCAAAAAACACAGCATCATCCATGAAGGGTAAAACTGTGAGGGAGATCCATGAAACAGGCAGGAGGTTCAAACATAAGAAGCAATTATACCAGCCACAAGAGTCCAAGGGAGCAGAGACAGAATCAGTCAGGCAGCAAAGGTCGGCAACAGGCGGTCAAGAAAACACAAAGGATGCTGGAAAGCTTGACATATCACACAGGATTTTCTGTCACAGGGGAGAAAGAAGGTAGGGTTTACAGCTGAGGAGGAACAAAGGAAATAACCTACAGAAGAAAATACAAACAGGGAATGTCAAAATAAAACAGGAAGTGACATAGGTGACGCAAAATGTGACAACCTTCACTCCTCAGATCGTCATGGGCAATTCTTTGGTAACAGTATTATGACAAGACAATATGGCCCCATTTTAGCTTGTCATTAAAATTAGCTCTGATTATAAATCCGTTACCATATACTCTCCTGTCTGTCAGTCAATTCTGCACTGGTCAAACTTTCTGTGCATGGTCACCACTTGCATAATTACGTAAGCTACGACATGTAAAAGTGTCATCGGCAAGTAAAGGTGAAGTCAGGCAGCATGCGCTGGCACCACATATCGTTGCCTCCATGACACTGCGGAACCACGCTGGGTCCTGGATGTCCATCACTCAGGCAGAAAACTGGTCCATCCCCATCTTCCCAAACTAACCATCCATCTGCTGCAGCCAGGTGAACTGTGGGCGTGTCCTTGTCCTTCTGCAGCTGCTGTGGTCCAGAGAAACCTGGTCTAACCCTCTGGTTTTTAAAAATGAAGCCCATGTTAAAATGTCCAACTTTAGAGCAGAAATAAACATCATTCAATCAATCAATTTTTTTTTATATAGCGCCAAATCACAACAAACAGTTGCCCCAAGGCGCTTTATATTGTAAGGCAAGGCCATACAATAATTATGTAAAACACCAACGGTCAAAACGACCCCCTGTGAGCAAGCACTTGGCTACAGTGGGAAGGAAAAACTCCCTTTTAACAGGAAGAAACCTCCAGCAGAACCAGGCTCAGGGAGGGGCAGTCTTCTGCTGGGACTGGTTGGGGCTGAGGGAGAGAACCAGGAAAAAGACATGCTGTGGAGGGGAGCAGAGATCAGTCACTAATGATTAAATGCAGAGTGGTGCATACAGAGCAAAAAGAGAAAGAAACAGTGCATCATGGGAACCCCCCAGCAGTCTACGTCTATAGCAGCATAACTAAGGGATGGTTCAGGGTCACCTGATCCAGCCCTAACTATAAGCTTTAGCAAAAAGGAAAGTTTTAAGCCTAATCTTAAAAGTAGAGAGGGTGTCTGTCTCCCTGATCTGAATTGGGAGCTGGTTCCACAGGAGAGGAGCCTGAAAGCTGAAGGCTCTGCCTCCCATTCTACTCTTACAAACCCTAGGAACTACAAGTAAGCCTGCAGTCTGAGAGCGAAGCGCTCTATTGGGGTGATATGGTACTACGAGGTCCCTAAGATAAGATGGGACCTGATTATTCAAAACCTTATAAGTAAGAAGAAGAATTTTAAATTCTATTCTAGAATTAACAGGAAGCCAATGAAGAGAGGCCAATATGGGTGAGATATGCTCTCTCCTTCTAGTCCCCGTTAGTACTCTAGCTGCAGCATTTTGAATTAACTGAAGGCTTTTTAGGGAACTTTTAGGACAACCTGATAACAGCATCACTCTGAGACAAGACCTTTCTAATTTTAGAGATATTGCGTAAATGCAAAAAAGCAGTCCTACATATTTGTTTAATATGCGCTTTGAATGACATATCCTGATCAAAAATGACTCCAAGATTTCTCACAGTATTACTAGAGGTCAGGGTAATGCCATCCAGAGTAAGGATCTGGTTAGACACCATGTTTCTAAGATTTGTGGGGCCAGGTACAATAACTTCAGTTTTATCTGAGTTTAAAAGCAGGAAATTAGAGGTCATCCATGTCTTTATGTCTGTAAGACAGTTTAGCTAATTGGTGTGTGTCCTCTGGCTTCATGGATAGATAAAGCTGGGTATCATCTGCATAACAATGAAAATTGAAGCAATACCATCTAATAATACTGCCTAAGGGAAGCATGTATAAAGTGAATAAAATTGGTCCTAGCACAGAACCTTGTGGAACTCCATAATTAACTTTAGTCTGTGAAGAAGATTCCCCATTTACATGAACAAATTGTAATCTATTAGACAAATATGATTCAAACCACCGCAGCGCAGTGCCTTTAATACCTATGGCATGCTCTAATCTCTATAATAAAATTTTATGGTCAACAGTATCAAAAGCAGCACTGAGGTCTAACAGAACAAGCACAGAGATGAGTCCACTGTCTGAGGCCATAAGAAGATCATTTGTAACCTTCACTAATGCTGTTTCTGTACTATGATGAATTCTAAAACCTGACTGAAACTCTTCAAATAGACCATTCCTCTGCAGATGATCAGTTAGCTGTTTTACAACTACCCTTTCAAGAATTTTTGAGAGAAAAGGAAGGTTGGAGATTGGCCTATAATTAGCTAAGATAGCTGGGTCAAGTGATGGCTTTTTAAGTAATGGTTTAATTACTGCTACCTTAAAAGCCTGTGGTACATAGCCAACTAACAAAGATAGATTGATCATATTTAAGATCGAAGCATTAAATAATGGTAGGGCTTCCTTGAGTAGCCTGGTAGGAATGGGGTCTAATAAACATGTTGATGGTTTGGATGAAGTAACTAATGAAAATAACTCAGACAGGACAATCGGAGAGAAAGAGTCTAACCAAATACCGGCATCACTGAAAGCAGCCAAAGATAACGATACATCTTTGGGATGGTTATGAGTCATTTTTTCTCTAATAATTAAAATTTTGTTAGCAAAGAAAGTCATGAAGTCATTACTAGTTAAAGTTAAAGGAATACTCGGCTCAATAGAGCTCTGACTCTTTGTCAGCCTGGCTACAGTGCTGAAAAGAAACCTGGGGTTGTTCTTATTTTCTTCAATTAGTGATGAGTAGAAAGATGTCCTAGCTTTACGGAGGGCTTTTTTATAGAGCAACAGACTCTTTTTCCAGGCTAAGTGAAGATCTTCTAAATTAGTGAGACGCCATTTCCTCTCCAACTTACGGGTTATCTGCTTTAAGCTACGAGTTTGTGAGTTATACCACGGAGTCAGGCACTTCTGATTTAAAGCTCTCTTTTTCAGAGGAGCTACAGCATCCAAAGTTGTCATCAATGAGGATGTAAAACTATTGACGAGATACTCTATCTCACTTACAGAGTTTAGGTAGCTACTCTGCACTGTGTTGGTATATGGCATTAGAGAACATAAAGAAGGAATCATATCCTTAAACCTAGTTACAGCGCTTTCTGAAAGACTTCTAGTGTAATGAAACTTATTCCCCACTGCTGGGTAGTCCATCAGAGTAAATGTAAATGTTATTAAGAAATGATCAGACAGAAGGGAGTTTTCAGGGAATACTGTTAAGTCTTCTATTTCCATACCATAAGTCAAAACAAGATCTAAGATATGATTAAAGTGGTGGGTGGACTCATTTACATTTTGAGCAAAGCCAATAGAGTCTAATAATAGATTAAATGCAGTGTTGAGGCTGTCATTCTCAGCATCTGTGTGGATGTTAAAATCGCCCACTATAATTATCTTATCTGAGCTAAGCACTAAGTCAGACAAAAGGTCTGAAAATTTACAGAGAAACTCACAGTAACGACCAGGTGGACGATAGATAATAACAAATAAAACTGTTTTTTGGGACTTCCAATTTGGATGGACAAGACTAAGAGTCAAGCTTTCAAATGAATTAAAGCTCTGTCTGGGTTTTTGATTAATTAATAAGCTGGAATGGAAGATTGCTGCTAATCCTCCGCCTCGGCCCGTGCTACGAGCATTCTGGCAGTTAGTGTGACTCGGGGGTGTTGACTCATTTAAACTAACATATTCATCCTGCTGTAACCAGGTTTCTGTAAGGCAGAATAAATCAATATATTGATCAATTATTATATCACTTACCAACAGGGACTTAGAAGAGAGAGACCTAATGTTTAATAGACCACATTTAACTGTTTTAGTCTGTGGTGCAGTTGAAGGTGCTATATTATTTTTTCTTTTTGAATTTTTATGCTTAAATAGATTTTTGCTGGTTATTGGTGGTCTGGGAGCAGACACCGTCTCTACGGGGATGGGGTAATGAGGGGATAGCAGGGGGAGAGAAGCTGCAGAGAGGTGTGTAAGACTACAACTCTGCTTCCTGGTCCCAACCCTGGATAGTCACGGTTTGGAGGATTTAAGAAAATTGTCCAGATTTGTAGAAATGAGAGCTGCTCCATCCAAAGTGGGATGGATGCCGTCTCTCCTAACAAGACCAGGTTTTCCCCAGAAGCTTTGCCAATTATCTATGAAGCCCACCTCATTTTTTGGACACCACTCAGACAGCCAGCAATTCAAGGAGAACATGCGGCTAAACATGTCACTCCCGGTCCGATTGGGGAGGGGCCCAGAGAAAACTACAGAGTCCGACATTGTTTTTGCAAAGTACACTCCGATTCAATGTTAATTTTAGTGACCTCCGATTGGCGTAACCGGGTGTCATTATTGCCGACGTGAATTACAATCTTACCAAATTTACGCTTAGCCTTAGCCAGCAGTTTCAAATTTCCTTCAATGTTGCCTGCTCTGGCCCCCGGAAGACATTTGACTATGGGTGCTGGTGTCGCTAACTTCACATTTCTCAAAACAGAGTCGCCAATAACCAGAGTTTGATCCTCGGCGGGTGTGTCGTCGAGTGGGGAAAAGCGGTTAGAAATGTGAACGGGTTGGCGGTGTACACGGGGCTTCTGTTTAGAACTACGCTTCCTCCTCACAGTCACCCAGTCGGCCTGCTTTCCCGGCTGCTCGGGATCTGCCAGAGGGGAACTAACGGCGGCTAAGCTACCTTGGTCCGCACCGACTACAGGGGCCTGGCTAGCTGTAGAATTTTCCACGGTGCGGAGCCGAGTCTCCAATTTGCCCAGCCTGGCCTCCAAAGCTATGAATAAGCTACACTTATTACAAGTACCGTTACTGCTAAAGGAGGCCGAGGAATAACTAAACATTTCACACCCAGAGCAGAAAAGTGCGGGAGAGACAGGAGAAGCCGCCATGCTAAACCGGCTAAGAGCTAGTAGCTGCGCTAAGCTAGCGGATTCCTAAAAACACGCAAAGTGAATAATGTGTAAATAATTTAGAGATGATTCAGCAGAAGGAGTGCTTTAGTTAAGGCACGTGAAGATTACACTGGGAAACAAATCGTTATCTAGATAACTAGATCAATCTAACTGTTCAGATTAAACAGCTAACAGATACAGCAAAACACCGCTGTGCTCCGGAACAGGAAGTGATACAATACCGCAGTGAGAGCCAACCACCAGTAGAGGCAAGCAAACATGTTTTCAGCTTGGTATAAAAACAGTTTTGGTCTCAAAAGCTAGTTTTCCATTCCATGACAGCTGTATGGGGGCTGAACTTTATTCTAAAAATAACTCAGTTTAAGATGTCTTAAGCCATAAAGTTGAGGTTCAAGGAAATGCAGAGGCTAGCTTAGTGCCGTAACAGTGAGCATTTTATTACAAATATCTAAGATAATATGACTTGCTGTGTTGTTAATTTTCCAAGTGTATCTAAGACATCTGTGCTCCAGTATTTCCACTGAGTGAAATTTTTGTGTTATTTGCGTTTTATATTAGTGCTATTAGAACTTTTAGCAGCTATTGCTAACACCCACATATGAAAAACACCACTGCCCAAAAATATGCTTTAATAAAACACTTGAACCGAGGTTAGTCTGTTAGTTTTTGGTTCATTAACTCTGAGATGAGGCATATTCAGGCTTCATTTGGGGCTGAGCTGCAGCAATAGATGCCAACACCATAATTTGTGTCTTTTACATCAGCTGTCAAAGAAGAGATGTTTCGCAAGCAGCTGCAACATGAAGAAAACATGAATGGCTGTGTTCAGTGTGATTAATCTGCTGCTGATTTGTTCCAAACCAGATCTGTGTTCACGTGTGTTTGTAGCCATGTTGGCTCAAGTGTGACCTTTTGGGCCCAGTGGTCCGTCACCACCAGCTGCCTCTCTCGGCTTCTGACTATGTCTCTCGTCCCGCAGTTTGGCACATCCTTCGCTACCTTCCGCCCCCCTCTCTCTCACTCTGGCTCCACCAGGCCTCTGTCTGTCTTTCTTCCCGTTCCTGCATCCCCACCCTATAACTGCCCCTCTGGATACAGCTCTTCCTCTCCCACATCAAAGGTTCCTATTTGGAAGGTTTGTTCTCCATTCACTTCCATTTCTTCAGTTGCACCTTTTCTTCTGTTGCTCAGTTTGTTTTCAAATGAATGCTTATTCTGTTATGTGTGGGACGCGGTCGGAGCACCGATCCAGCGTTTGACAGGACCCAGCATAAAATAAGCAGAGCACGGTTCAAAAGATAACAGAATTTAATAATCATAGTGAGTTTAGTGATAAACAACCAAAAATGTCCGCGGTCTGGTGAGGTGAAAACACGGCGCGCTCACAGCAGTTCGGGCCCAGGGACCCCGCCGACACCCCCCAGGTGGCCGCGACAAACCGAGTCTGTGAAGAAAGAAAACATGAGGTGAGTCCAACACTCTCCACCCAGAGAGACACAGCTCAAAGGTGCACACAATCAGCAAACACTTCCTGGCTTAAATATATATATCAGCTTCTCACCCTGCAGGCACGGAACAACTCAGTTCAAATCTCCACTGCAGCAGAAGCTGATTAGACAATTAGCATAACATGACAGCTCAATAACACAAGGTGTGAGGGACACCAAATCCACTGTCATTACTTCATAAAAGTCACCAAAACCAAATTACCTCAGGAAGTGTGCTGAAGAGCGTGAGACCTCACCCAATCCTCCTTCACAGACTGTGGCATCAAACCTGGAGCGGTCTCTGCGTCCGTAATGGTGAGATTGTTCTCACAACGTCGATCTCACACGTCTGCTCACAAGGTCGAGTCTCTGGCAATCACACACTGTGCATTCAAGGTTTAAGTGCAGCAATCTCTGATCAAGACAGAATACACCACAGCTGTGAGTCCTGATGACCTGCACGTGAAAACAAGCCTCAGGTGTTCAGGGTGAGGTCCTAATGCTCAGCCACTCAGTCCTGAATGCATACCACCTGGTGGGAGAAACAGAAAACAAAAACCAAGCCAGCCAAACACCCCAGCACATAACATATTCTTTATTATTTTTTCCCCCCACCACCTTTTAAACTCATTCATGAATACATTACTTGCTTCAAGTCTCTGCCCTCACCTGCTGTTTGTGCATGCAAATATATGTATGTATTTTTGGATTTGTCTCTCCTGCTCACTCACTAGTTTTGCAATCTGCCCAGTGGAGATTGACTAAAACTAAGCAGGGTGTTGCAGCTGATCAATCATTGTCATTGACGATACAAAGACTCTAAGTGTTTTGTCCAGACAACTCTGCACCCTAAACTGCCCATAAAGAGCTCTGCATTCACAAGAAGGGCCTCAAACTGCTGGATAGTGGACAAGTCTATCAGTGCAATCCTGCTTGTTCTGTGTTTTAAAAAAAAAAAATCCTATTCACCTTTTCAGGATTGGTCCAAAGCAGGTCAGTATGAGCAGCCTGGGGCAGGAGTGCCAGTCCAGAGAAGAAAAGAACCTCTGGATCGGCTGAGGGAGAGCGAAGCATCGCCAGGCCCACATGGGTATAGCGTTGCAGTGCACCCTGATGATGGACAAAGGCCGAGGATGACACCAGTGGCCATCGCTTCAAAGGTAACAGTGGATGACTGATTACTTTTCTTATTTGCAGTGGTGATGGACAGGTTGGCAGATGAGATCAGACAGGAGTCCCCATGGACTATGATGGTTACAGATGACATTGTGATCTGTAGTGAGAATAGAGAGCAGGTTGAGTCTAGCCTGGAGAGGAGGAGATATGCTCTGGACAGAAGGGGAATGAAAGTCAGTAGGAGCAAGGCTGAGTACATGTGTGTGAATGAGAGGGAGCCCAGTGGAATAGTGCAGTTACAAGGAGGAGAGGTGGTGAACGTAGATGTGTTTAAATACTTGGGGTTGACTATCCAAAGATACAAGGATGTCTGCAAGAGTGAAGGGGAAAGTTTACCGACAGTAGTGAGACAAGACATGTTGTACAGCTTAGAGGCGGTGGAGCTAACAAAAAGACAGGAGGCGGAACTGATGTCATGGGTGGAAGGATGGTTGAGACCCCAATGCAGAGATGAACACAAAGTAATCCAAAAATATAATATTTAATGACTTACACTGAGAGAGGTCAAAGGTCAGTACACAAGAGAGGAGCACAGAACTGGCAACAGTGTCCATGAGGGGATCGGCAAGAGAGCGGCCAGAGGGGCAGCAAAGGTCCAAAAACACAAGAAGCAATAACAAGCAAAGTGTCCAAACGGCAGGGAAAATCTCAATAAAACACAAGGGAAAAACAGGTTCGGTCACAAGAAGTCAAATGCGAGGAAACACAAGAAATATCGGAGAGAAGAAAGCAACAAAGTACAAACTCAAGCAACGCACGGGAGGAACACAGAGGTATAAATACACACTGATGATAATCGGACAAATGAAGCACAGGTGAGGGTGAACACTGATTGACCACAACTGGGGAGAGACACAGGAAGAAAGTTAACAAAACACACAAGGACACCAAGACCACTAAAACAAAACAGGAAGAACTAACTAGAATTAATACAGAAACACAACCATGATACAATAAACAAAGGAATGAAACACAGAATAAACCTGGACTACGAGTACAATAACTCAAGAACTAAACTGCAGATTATTTCAATAGACACCAAATACATATAAGAAAACAGAAAACACACAGACATGAAAAACCCACAGCAAACTCCAAATAATATTACACCAGGAACAGTCACAAGGGGGAGCCAGAAGACAAGGACAGACACAGACAGAGATCATGACAACTGGAGGTGGCAGAGCTGAAAATGCCTCGATTTTCCTTGGATATGATGAGGATGGACAGGATGAGGAATGACACTAACACAACACTGATAGTGTCTTTTCCTCCTCTTGAAACTCAAAGTTACAGGTTGACAGAACCCCAACTCACCAAGTATAAGGTACACCTTACTAGTACTGGGCTGGACCCCTTTTGCCTTCAGAACTGTCTTAATTCTTGGTGGCATAGATTCAACAAGGTGTTGGAAACATTCCCCAGAGATGTTGGTCCATATTGACATGATGGCATCACGCAGTCGCAGTTTGTCCATTATCTTCTAACCTCTGACTCTCACTGGGTATCTTCTCTTTTTGGACCATTCTCTATAAACCCTAGAGATGGTTGTGGATGAAAATCCCAGTAGATCAACAGTTTGTGAAATAGTCACACCAGCCCGTCTGACACCAACAACCATGCCATGTTTAAAGTAACTTAAATCCCCTTTCTTCCCCATTCTGATGCTCGGTTTGAACTTCAGCAAGTCATCTTCACCGCGTCTAGATGCCCAAATGTGTTGAATTGCTGCCACGTGATTGGCTGATTAGCTATTTGTATTAACAAGCAACTAATCAGGTGTACCTAATAAAGTGGTCGAGGGTGTATTTTACTGATCATTTATTAAGTCTGTGCTAAATTTTTTATATATTTACTGGTATCAATCCCTTACTTTAAAGACAGAGCCATACTTGATGATGTGGTTACTAACTGCCACTGCACATGAAAATCTGAAGGATTTGTACAACTAACAGTTGCATAGCAGGAAGAATCCATCCTTTACAGCAGCAGGTTCAGTTTCTGCCTCCTTCTCACATTTTCAGATTCAAACACTTTTAAATTTTCCGAGTAAACAGTAGTCGTGTCCCCGCCCTGCAGTTTCTGGAGTCCCTGCTGTGAAAACATGAATTTTAATTAACTTTTATCTTGTTCTTTTGTGTATTTATGACACTGTTGTGTATTTTGTGCCCTCTTCCTTTTCTTACAATGGAGGAACTTATTACTGCATTCTGCATTTGTCTTAATGTTTTATTCATGCTTCTTAATCAGTGTTCATGTACCAAATGTGCGCCCCCTACTGTTCGCACTTTAAATTTCCCCACTAGCCTAAAAATAAAGTTACAGTTGACTGATGGATTGGTGGACGGAGGCGGTTGGTGTGACAGAGGATGATTCAGAGGACATGGTGTGATGAATGACCTGGTCATAAAAACAGCCAACAGAAGAACTACTCTCAGACGTTTGTCCGAGAGGAACCATCTGTCTGCTGCTGCCAGGTGATACGTGGGCATGCACTTGGCCTTCTGTAGCCACCCTGAGCCACCTGCAAACTGGATGTTGTGTGGGCCGCCGAAGAGGAGGTACTGCTGGCCCATCACCACAAGATGGCGCCCTGCTTGAAGTGCGGGCTTCAAGCACGAGAGGGCGTCGGAGCGACCAGGAGTGACAGCTGTCACTCATCATCCGTACCAGCTGTCACTCATCCACTACTCATCACCACCACCATAAAGGCCGGACTGCAACGCCACCTCCCCGCCGAGAAATCAGCTACCATTCAGGTAACTTCTCTGCTGACTTACATTAAGTAGTAATCTGAACTTCTTTGCAGCCGTTTTCCTGTGGTGTGTCCTTATCTGTGGGATTGGCGTTTGGTGTGATCAGCGACGGCTTCACCTCACACCCCAAACCAGATAAGTGGTCAAACAGGAGCTGCACGAGTGTGTGATTGGAGGTGGAGGTTTTCCCTCCTAACTGTATACAGACTGTGGGATTACTGAGTGTGTGAACTCACACTCATCAGGACTGTCTCTGTTCTCTGCCAGCAGTACCGGGTCTGACTGCTGAAGACAGCGGCCACCTGGGGCGCAGGTCTTGGCGGCTCCGGTGTTCTTCAGCTCCGTTGGTGGTGGAAGCTGTGTGGGATCCGGCTCTTCTCTCGCCAGGCGTCTTCTATCGTCGAGCCTGCCCACACGTCACCTGGTGTATAATTGACATTCCACCATATTGTTATTGTCTGTACGTCGTTGTGCGATTCACAACATTAAATTGTTACTTTTGGCTTATCCATTGTCCGTTCATTAACGCCCCCTGTTGTGGGTCTGTGTCACGACACTTTCACAACACTGGATCATGTTTATGAAAGCACGCCACCTGGCCAGGATGTCCCAGCTGACGTTCCTTCAAGTGCACCTGGTCTGACTGATTAAGTAACTGTTCATGTGATGGAAATTCATTCCAGCAATACTCTGGAAATCAGGGGCATGCTGGTGTAAAGGTAAGAGAAGTGGGCTTCAGAAAGTAGTCTTGTGCCCAAGTGGGCATAGGTTCAATTTTCAAACCAGACAGGAAAATATAAAAGATGATAAATGTTCAAGTGGGCTGCCAGGGTCCAGTTGAGCTCCTTGCCTGGCAGTACCTTGACATTGGTGTGAGTATGAGAAATCTTTATAAAACCCATTTTTGCTCGGAACAAAATGGCAAAGAGAAAATTTTGCTTATCTCCCAGAAAGTTGATCTTTTGACCCCCTCACAATTTCAGAAATAATGACACCAATACCTATGCTCTCTGGAAAACTTCAGATGGGCCTGTACATGTCCTGGCTTAAGCAGGGAGACACGCTTGGCACTGCCGGATTTGAGTCCCTCTCTGCGTAGTGTGTAGCCTTTGTTACTTTGGTCCCAGCTCTCTGCAGGTCATTCATCAGGTCCCTCCGTGTAGTTCTGGGATTTTTGTTCACCATTCTCATGATCATTTTGGCCCCACGGGATGAGATCTTGCATGGAGCCCCAGATCGAGGGAGATTATCAATGGTCTTGTATGTCTTCCATTTTCTTACAGTTGCTTCCACAGTTGATTTATTCACACCAACCTGCTTGACTATTGTAGATTCACTCTTCCCAGCATGGTGCACATCTACAATTTTCTTCCTGGTGTCCTTTGACAGCTCTTTGGTCTTGGCAATGGCTGAGTTTGGAGTCTGACTGTTTGAGGCTGTGGTGGCTTTTATTCAGATAACAAGTTCCAACAGATGCCATTAATACAGGTAACAGGTGGAGGACAGAAGAGATTCTTAAAGAAGAAGTTACAGGTCTGTGAGAGCCAGAAATCGTGGTTGTTTGTTATTGACCAAATACGTATTTTCCACCATAATTTACAAATAAATTCTTTAAAAATTCTACAATGTGATTTCCTGGATTTTTTTTCTCATTTTGTCTGTCATAGTTGAAGTGTACCTATGATGAAAATTACAGACCTCTCTCATCTTTCTAAGTAGGAGAACTTGCACAATCAGGAATCAGTCAATCCAATCCAATCCAGTTTATTTATAGAGCACATTTAAAAACAACAAACATAAAATAAATAAATAAATAAATAATCACATGGTAAATAACAGTGGCAACAATAAAAGTTTTTAAAACAGTAAAATCAACCCTCTAGTCAAAAGCCAAAGAAAACAAATATGTTTTAATGCGAGATTTAAAGACTAGAGGTAACTCTGCCTGCCCAATACAGAAAGGCAGGTCATTCCACAATCTGGGACCAACAACAGAAAAATCTCTATCACCTCTAAGTTTGAGCTTGGTCTGAGGAACTACAAGCAGAGCTACAAGCAGAGAATGTGATGGGGAATAATCAGTGTCGGTGTCAAACCAGTTCACCTTTGGTCTTGTAATGCATAAAACACCTTAAAAACAGCTACTTGATTGATATCCAACTGTCACTTTGAACTAGTGTATCATTCATGAAGATCAGTCTAGAACTATCCGTCATTTGCATTTACGCCATCCATCTGAAATGAAGTTTGCTTCGAGAAACTCAAATTCAAATATAGAGGCGTTGGACTTTAAACCACAACTGTATTTCACCACAAAATATAGATTCATATTTAAACCTCCTAATAAGGAATTTGTTTCTGGTACTTGTTGAAATGTCAAAATTCATATTTACATGTAAAACAGAAATGGTCACATTTAAACATACTTTAACAGATCTTGGGTTTTGACTGCTGGATCGGTTTTTCCATGTGTCTGGCTGAGCCCATAAAACATTTTTATGATTGATTTCTCTGTCTGAAGTGAGCAGATGAATGTGACCTGAAGGCAGTCTGGTTCTGCTTGTTCTCAGCACGGTGAGGAGGTTTCTCCTGCCGCCAGCGACCTGGCCATGGTCCTGACCAGAGGACTGAGTGTGGGGCAGCAGAAAAGCAACAGAGACTCCCTGCAGTACTCCAGCGGCTACAGCACAGAAACCACAACCCCGTCCTGCTCCGAGGACACCATCCCTTCACAAGGTGCTGCTCCAAACCTTGGTCCCCATTCAACACCTCATGTTTCCATCTTCATACTTTTCATTTGTACGATTTTAATTCTAACTATTATCATCTTTTAGCAAAATTGTTAATGTTTATAAACTCGACATGTAACGTATTTTCGGGAATATAAATTGCACCATTTTTCTGTGTTATCAGCTCTTTAGTTGGGTATTTTTGTGCATTGTTGTCGTATACGTTTTATTATTGGCCTTTATTCTTGTATTCTTGGAGTTTGTTTTGTTTCACTTTTTGAGGCAATGTGGCGGCCAAGCAGTTAGTGCGCTTATTTCTTGGGAAAGCCTCATATAAGCAGTTACAGTTATTATAATTATTAATGTTATTACTAACAAATGCATGCTTTTTCTGTATATATGTTTTACTGGAGTATAAGTGTCAGGGCCTCCCAAACTAGTAAAAAAAGGTCACGTGGTACATCGTGATGAGTGCACTGGAGTCAGTTGTCGGTTGTGCCAAACTACTGCGTGCCTAGCTCAAGTAATATAGTCTGTGAGAGGCAACATATACTTTTTGCACTGGCTGAGCCTTTGACCTAAGTATTGTGCAAATCAAGTCATTGTTGCTATGGTAACAAACATACCACAAGGATTACCAGTGTGGCAAGTTTGGGGAGTTTGGGCCCATAGGCCTTGAAGTTATAGTGGCAAATGTTCAGATGATGCCCTCAACTGTATCACCTGCTGCCACCTGATTTGGGTGGACGGATTACAATCATTTCTTCCCTGGCCCACTGGCATTCTCTCCACAGAATTCTATTAAAATCTGCCACCTGTTTTTTGAGTTATTGTGTGAACAGTCACACACAAGTGATCACATGTACACATTTGACACTCCAAGAGCCGCAAACATACAGTCTTTTGTAGCATAACTCCATTTCTGTTGTCCCCTTTAGGTTCCGATTACGACTGTTACTCCATGAACGGAGATGCTGAAGGTCCAGATGGACAGACAGAATTTGACAAGTCCTCCACAATTCCTCGCCACTCCAACATTGCCCAGAACTATCGCCGTATGATCCAGACAAAGAGGCCAGCCAGCACTGCTGGTCTACCCAGTGGGGTGCTGGGTCCAGGGGCCCATGCGGGACAGTCTGGGGGAGCTGGGGGAGGTGGAGCAGGGACACCAGGCACTGCCACTATTCGCCGAACGCCATCTACCAAACCGGGTGTGAGACGCACACTGTCCAATGCAGGGCCCATTCCCATCCGACCACCCATTGTGCCTGTTAAGACACCCACCGTTCCCGGAGACTCTCAGTCACCTAGTGCAGGTGTTGGTGTGTGCTCAGGTGGAGGGCATGCAGGTACCATGCCTGTGCGTGTAGGCAGCGAGGAATGTGT
Source organism: Thalassophryne amazonica (assembly GCF_902500255.1). Taxonomy (NCBI): domain Eukaryota; kingdom Metazoa; phylum Chordata; class Actinopteri; order Batrachoidiformes; family Batrachoididae; genus Thalassophryne; species Thalassophryne amazonica. The sequence goes on from NC_047104.1 coordinate 7,525,528, forward strand.
ATTCTTCACCGGAGTGGAAGATTCACAGGGAGCACTCGATTACGTGAAGGCCTCACCCAAGCGCCTCAGCCTGCCTAATACTGCCTGGGGGTCAGGGGCAGCATTAGAGGTCTATGCCCAGCAGCAAGGAGCCCACAGAGGCCTGGGAGCAAGTTCAGGTGGGTCCGAGGAGGATCATATTATTGCTGCAAATCGACACAGCCTCGTGGAGAAGATCGGTGAGTTGGTAGCAAGTGCACACGCCCTGGGTGAGGGGCAGTTTCCTTTCCCCGCCCTCCCCGATGATCCGACCCCATCGCTATCCGGCCCCATCGGCGACACTCAGACAGACGCAGACGGAGCAGAGGGGACCGGTGACATGTTGACGACCATCAGGAGAGGAGTCCGCCTTCGTAAGACGGTCTCAAATGACCGCTCGGCACCGCGGATCTTGTGATTGTTGGAACGTCAGGAAGAGGAAGCTACTTGTCAGTAATAAAGGAGTGCTGTGTCGGTATGGTGCAATCCAACCACCTAGTACATACGTAAAACTTAAAACCATTTAGGAAAATCTGTGATGTAACAGAAGATCAACAACAACAAAAAAATGACATTAGAGTAAATGATATATATATATAATATAATATTAATCCTTGCTGACAATTAAAGCAAAGTGCTGAGTACGGACAAGTCGCTGTAACTAGTGTGTGTTGGACGCATGTTTGTCTTCTCTACACCCTCACCTAGAGACGGAAAAAAACAAAAAACAAAACGTAAAAACGGACTGTGTTCACTTTGCCAATTTACAGCCTCCCTGATCTCCAACTAAGCCGTTCGTCTAATCCGACAAGAAAGCCTGAAGGAGGAGCCAGTGAGGGTGAGGGGAGGGGCCAAAGTGATGTCCCAGGCTGTTTCCGCAGCAACGCACTGTAGTGATGAACCCATTGACCTGAAGCTTTGGTATTAACATGGTGAGCTAACAAGCCTGCGAGTTCCTCTGGTTCCGTATATTAAAAAAACAAATGCTGTTGGCATTGACCCGTGCTCGTGCCCCTCCCCCTCTCTGTGCGCACATGTGAGCATGTGTGCACATGTGATTTATCGTGTATGTCTGCGTGTTTGTGTGCGAGGGGGCGGGTCTAGCTCTACTGCTGCAGGACAGCTGGTTACCCAATGAGGGCGGGGCTTTTCTCCTGTGGTTGTACGTCTACTTTTCTTCTTTCTGCTGTGACGTCATTTCCTCGTTGCCACCGTGTGAGAAGTTACCAGAAGTAATCCAGGCGTATAGATATATTCATATATATTTTCTAGAAGCAGAGAGAAAATGTTAATCAGAAATGGAGCAATAAATGTCTTTTATTTTCTAGTTTGAAAGAAGAGGACAGATGGAGGATTGTTGGTCTCCTTCGTCACATTCATGCGATCATCAGGAACGCTAAATTACACATCGACTGTGAATTCATGCCGAGCTTGAACGACATGCGTCTGTGTGTCTGTGTGTCTGTCTGTCCCTGTTGGAAGTAAAAGTAAAAAAAACAAAAACAAAAAACAAACAAAAAAAAAACACCAACCCTAAGCACTTTGATTGGTGGTACAGTATCTAGGGCAGCCACTAGGTATCGCTACAAGACAGACAGGGAGGTTAAGAAAAAGTGATGACTAACGGTGTAAGAAAATACAGCAAAATATTTCTAGAGATTTGGATGTGACGGTCAAACGCCGCTGTAACGCATCGCCAGCTGTTGATTTTTTTTTTTTTTTTGATGACACACAAAAAACACACAAAAAAGCAGGTGCATCAGGCAATAAGGGTGCATTAATGCACATTAGTTAATGCACAATGTGTTTAACAATCATTTATTAATAGTGTTCAGTATCTTTATAAAGTTTGAAACATAACTTCACACCTTATTGGCACAAGAATACATTGGTAAACAATTATTTAACTCTTAATTCATTGTTCGTAGATGCTTATTACTGCAGTAACTAATGTTAATTAATGTGACCTTATTGTAAAGTGTTGCACAAACACATTTAATGTACTTTCATAACCATCATTATTACATGAATGAAACTTCCTGTGTCCAAAATTAATCTTCAGTCATGTTTGTGTGCATCTCCAAATATTCGGACCTGTGTTATTTACTGTACTGTTCATTCTGTGGGTGACCTGGATTTAGCCTAAAACATTGTTTGAGGCTAAAGACGAGATGTAGTTTGTTTTATAGAAACCATTCTGTCATTACGATGTTGTTCAGCAGGTAATATAGTTACATTAATGACACGGCGAGGTAACGAATGACAGAGAGATTATTTTGCCTTCTTCCCTTTGTTCGCTGCCTTTTTGCGTCTGTTCGCTGTTGAACGTACTTTGCTGTCAGTATCAGCACAATCACTCACTCAGTGAACCTATGATGTTGGAATTATTGTTTCTCTGTGGTTTGGGGGTATTTTTCAGGGAATCTAACATAAGCGGCACATTTGGAAGACAGGAATTAGCGAATATTGTGACTTGTTGCTCAAACTACCACAAATATTATTGAATATTATTGTCATCCACAAATACCTAAGCTGTAATTATCAATCAATCAATCAATTTTTTATATAGCGCCAAATCACAACAAACAGTTGCCCCAAGGCGCTTTATATTGTAAGGCAAGGCCATACAATAATTATGTAAAACCCCAACGGTCAAAACGACCCCCTGTGAGCAAGCACTTGGCTACAGTGGGAAGGAAAAACTCCCTTTTAACAGGAAGAAACCTCCAGCAGAACCAGGCTCAGGGAGGGGCAGTCTTCTGCTGGGACTGGTTGGGGCTGAGGGAGAGAACCAGGAAAAAGACATGCTGTGGAGGGGAGCAGAGATCGATCACTAATGATTAAATGCAGAGTGGTGCATACAGAGCAAAAAGAGAAAGAAACAGTGCATCATGGGAACCCCCCAGCAGTCTACGTCTATAGCAGCATAACTAAGGGATGGTTCAGGGTCACCTGATCCAGCCCTAACTATAAGCTTTAGCAAAAAGGAAAGTTTTAAGCCTAATCTTAAAAGTAGAGAGGGTGTCTGTCTCCCTGATCTGAATTGGGAGCTGGTTCCACAGGAGAGGAGCCTGAAAGCTGAAGGCTCTGCCTCCCATTCTACTCTTACAAACCCTAGGAACTACAAGTAAGCCTGCAGTCTGAGAGCGAAGTGCTCTATTGGGGTGATATGGTACTACGAGGTCCCTAAGATAAGATGGGACCTGATTATTCAAAACCTTATAAGTAAGAAGAAGAATTTTAAATTCTATTCTAGAATTAACAGGAAGCCAATGAAGAGAGGCCAATATGGGTGAGATATGCTCTCTCCTTCTAGTCCCCGTTAGTACTCTAGCTGCAGCATTTTGAATTAACTGAAGGCTTTTTAGGGAACTTTTAGGACAACCTGATAACAGCATCACTCTGAGACAAGACCTTTCTAATTTTAGAGATATTGCGTAAATGCAAAAAAGCAGTCCTACATATTTGTTTAATATGCGCTTTGAATGACATATCCTGATCAAAAATGATTCCAAGATTTCTCACAGTATTACTAGAGGTCAGGGTAATGCCATCCAGAGTAAGGATCTGGTTAGACACCATGTTTCTAAGATTTGTGGGGCCAGGTACAATAACTTCAGTTTTATCTGAGTTTAAAAGCAGGAAATTAGAGGTCATCCATGTCTTTATGTCTGTAAGACAGTTTAGCTAATTGGTGTGTGTCCTCTGGCTTCATGGATAGATAAAGCTGGGTATCATCTGCATAACAATGAAAATTGAAGCAATACCATCTAATAATACTGCCTAAGGGAAGCATGTATAAAGTGAATAAAATTGGTCCTAGCACAGAACCTTGTGGAACTCCATAATTAACTTTAGTCTGTGAAGAAGATTCCCCATTTACATGAACAAATTGTAATCTATTAGACAAATATGATTCAAACCACCGCAGCGCAGTGCCTTTAATACCTACGGCATGCTCTAATCTCTATAATAAAATTTTATGGTCAACAGTATCAAAAGCAGCACTGAGGTCTAACAGAACAAGCACAGAGATGAGTCCACTGTCTGAGGCCATAAGAAGATCATTTGTAACCTTCACTAATGCTGTTTCTGTACTATGATGAATTCTAAAACCTGACTGAAACTCTTCAAATAGACCATTCCTCTGCAGATGATCAGTTAGCTGTTTTACAACTACCCTTTCAAGAATTTTTGAGAGAAAAGGAAGGTTGGAGATTGGCCTATAATTAGCTAAGATAGCTGGGTCAAGTGATGGCTTTTTAAGTAATGGTTTAATTACTGCTACCTTAAAAGCCTGTGGTACATAGCCAACTAACAAAGATAGATTGATCATATTTAAGATCGAAGCATTAAATAATGGTAGGGCTTCCTTGAGTAGCCTGGTAGGAATGGGGTCTAATAAACACGTTGAAGCTGGCAGCTTGTGAAATTTGCTTCCAAACAAACATAAAAGCCTGGCTTTGGAGCTAGCTACACTCTAACTAGTCAACTAGCATTATGCAGTTGTTGGCTCAGAGCCGCCCTTTTTGGCACGGTTTACCACCATTGCCTCATAGGTTAATAAGAGCAGAATAGCTTGTAGTTGCAAATTTGCACGTCACTGTGCAAAGTTCAACAGAAGTGTACGATGAGTTTATTTGGGAAATCTAGGAAAATTAATTATTCTGACTGGAAATGATGAGGGTTAAGGACCACTAAAGCTGTAATCCATTTAGATTTTTTTTAAAACCATTTAAATCATAATTTATTTTCTTCTGAACCACAATAACTTTTCAAATAAAAGGATTGCCAATGTTATATTGCCAATATGATCTAAAGCTCTTTAGCATTTAAGGATTTTAACACGTGGGGTAAAAAAAAATGGAAAAGACACCGTGACACGGACAAATGCTGCTGCTATGCTAGATATGCTAGTATTAGCATCATGGAGCTGAAGAAATCTGGTAGACATTCAATTGTGACTGAAAGTGCCTCCCCCCAAAAAAACATAAAATGTGACAGACACAACGAGTAAATACAGGCCACCAGAGATCCTGTTTGGAAGGACTCAAGAAAATTTTGCATGAATGTTTTGCTGGATATCTGCTGGACAGGTTCAGTTATGAACACGAATGTTACAGTTATAACATTTTTACTTTTCCAAAGCAAGTTTCATTGTTGCATTATAGGTGCATTTGTCCTTATTGTAAATCAGATATTCCAAGTTCTGAGTTTCCACTGAACCTTCATGTTGTCTGCAAAAATCTCACAAAGCAAACTCACTATGTTTGCTATTAAACCCCATCAAAGTAAATAGTTGCTAGCTGTAATATTCACTGTAATTTTGAGATATAGCTCAGAAATAAATATGCTATATATACCAAAGAGAGGACATCTTTAAGGTTCATATCAGGCTTTAGGTTTGGGATGCTTTGAGCAACTTTCACAAAAATACAAGCGGTTGGTTTGTAAGAGTGCTGGCGAGCGACACTTTAAATTCATGTTAACAGATGCAGAAAGGACAACGCCCTGAGTGGTGTAGCATCAGGATGTGAGGACGTGAGCATGCACGTGTTTCGGCTGTTGCACCGTAGGTTTGTGAATACCTCATCACCATCTTCCAGCACTGACCACAGCCGATCTGGGAGCATTGGTCAGCTTGGTTTAGTTTGGCTGTTTTGGCTATTTTTGGCTCCAATGAATGGACAGAGAGGTGCACGTGTTTTAAAGTTTTGCTGTACGTGTGCAGTCACGTGTGGATGACATGTCGGGACTTGGTGGAAGGTTCTGAGCAACGTATTAAAACCTCAGATGTTGTTCGTGTACCAAGTTGCCATCTGATTTGTTTAAACCTTATTCTTGGACAACTTCAAAGACCATTTTGATGTTTTAGCCCAAAATACATAATTAACAACCACATAACAAAGGTTTTCCAACCAATACGACTGCAACGGTGAAGTTCAAACATGTTTTTCTACCTTTCTTCTGGATATTCTTGATCCTTCAGCTGTTTTGGAGAGAACAACCAGATGATTGTCATTATCGTTAAAATTTGAAATGTTTACTGCTTGATAAAGAGTTAAAAGCAAGAATTAAAAGCCTCCTGAAGCTGCTTTATGAGAGCACTTGCTGGATTCTGTGTGCATTTGGTTGCACTACACTCAAAAAATGGCTCAGTGGATGAGCTCAATTCAATTATGTGCAGGATTTCCATCTAATAAATATATGTAGCCCCAACTCAAATAAAACACATCCATGCATGATAATTTAATTTAATTTAGTTGGGACTACATATCAGAGTTAGGACGAAGTCACCATCGAGTCACTCTCAAGTCATAATGACCACCAGTTGTTTGCAAGCTGACTTGAGACTTGACTTGGGACTTGCAGATTGATGACTTGAGAATGACGACAGTGACTTTGTCCCACCTCTGCTATATTTATTTATTAGATGGAATCCAATCAAATGAGTCAGTTTTCTGTGTGTATCACTCAAACAAATGACTCATTGGATGAACTCAATTCAATTATGGGCAGGATTTCCATCTAAAAAATATATGTTTGTGTAACCCCAACTAAATTAAATTAAATTATCTTTCATGGATGTGCTTCATTTGAGTTGGGGCTACATATATTTATTAGATAATGTACTGTACTAATATTAGATTATGACTTGTTTCTTTTATTGTTGACCTACTAACTGTTCTCTCTTGTGCTGCAGATCCAGGTTGCAGCTGATTGTGTTACTCTTGTTGTCAGAGAATGACGTTATGTGTTTTTTCTTGAAAATGTTAGCATTCGTGTAGGTGAGAGCTTGTATCTTTTAAAGTGAGTGTCCCCTCGGCTGTGATGGTGCTGTGTGGCCTGATGCGTGTGGGGATGGTTTGGCTGTCCGGGTGGTGGGATCCTGGGTTTGCGTGGGCATCTGGGGTCTGAGGGGTGTTGCTTTCCGGTGCTGCCTGGTTACTCTGTGGGCTTCCAGGGGATGGATCAGGTGCTGGCTTGTGCTCCCTTCCGGCTCCTCCCTTGCAGGGTGTGGGTGCGCCTCCATGCCTGGGGAGGTACCGGGCGGCGTGTTGGCCTGCCTGCTAGGGCGCCGGCGCTGCACTGCAGGGCTGCACATCCTGTTGGGGGGTGGGGGTTGTGGTGGTGGGGTAATTCAAGGATTCAAGGATTCAAAGGATTTTATTGTCATATGCACATAAGGAACATGTTCCATGCACAATGAAATCTTTTCCCATCCTAATTGCCAGTTAGGAGCAGAGGTCGCCTTTTAGGGTGCCCGGGGACCCAGCTCCAGATGTATATCCCTGCCCTAGGTCACGAGCAGGGCTGAGCAAACCTTGACCGGCCTCATGACACACTTAACAAACAACAACACACATAAGCCGGTCCGGTACATGAACACATATAAAAGCACACACAAGGAAAGAATTGGGAAAAGAAAAACCTCCATTGCTGCTGTGTTGAACTCACGCAGCACCACTGGAGAGCAAAAAAAAAAAAAACAACCCATAAGCACAGAAAAACAGTCATAACAAAAAACAAATCACAACAGACGACAGACGACAGCCGAGCCTTGGATGCGTCCAGTGTCCAGACAGACAGCCCGGAAGGCCGCACGTGAGGCGCCATCAACAGGCCTTATCTGTCCATCCTGGGGTGGGGGGGGGGGGGATCCCAGTCCTGAATCAGTCCACCAGAGTCTCAAGGTCCCATAGTCAACATCTCAGGACTGGTAAGGGAGGGAGGGGGAAGACGAAGAGGGGGGGAGACGAGGAGCGAGGCTATCAGGAGTGTTCCTCGGGGGGAGGATTTTATCCCAGCGGCCTTGAAGGACAGCTGGTGTTTGGAAACCAAATAGATATCCAGATTAACAGACGCCTGGCAGATTCCACAGTCTGAAACTTCAGAGTGGCTCCCAAATACATCTGAATAGAGGAGATGTGGTCTTACTGATGATCAAAGCGGTTTTCCACTGCAGCCATTCTCCCTGAGATGGATTCCAACGTGCAGTTGACACCCGCCGACTGAGCTGACACTGCCCTTCCAATCGAATCAATCATGTGGGGCAGCCTGGACGGGCCAATTAATGCCGCCTCCACCTTCTTAATTTTCCGGTAAACCAGTGCTATGGCCGCCCCACACAGCAGAAACCCGGTCACCACAACTCCAAATAAGTAAACATCTTCAATGTCTTCCACAGACAATGTGTACAGGCACATGACTTGCCACCTCCGCCAGCTGTCCATCACGTAACCCGCCACATGTGTCCCGGTAGGACAGGTTGGGTCCTCCGCTCCTGAATGTCTTGTGGAAAAAATAGTATCAATTGCATTCAGAGACCACTTGATCAGATCCATTTTGCCGTTTTCCAGAGGAGCAGGGTTGGCAGCCTAACAGACAAAACACGCTACAGTAGCAGGAAAGTTGGGGAGGGAGGAGGAGAGAAAAATGCGACCGTCCCGGCCGAGAGCAAGGGTGGCCGTCGTTCCTATTCGTGTGGGGGTTTTGTCCACTCTGTGGGAGGGCTCGGGTCCCGTGCCTGGGTGGGGGGTGGGTGCCTCTCCCCGGAGCTCGGCGCATGTGTGGCCTTCCATGCCCCTGCCTCTCCCTCTGGGTTTGTGGAGCCCACCTCTCTTCCTCTGGCTCCTCGGTTGCCCCTGCTGCTCTTGGGACTCATCTTACACCTTCCTGGTTGGGGGACTGCAGGGTGGCTCATCCTTCTCCGGCTGCCTGGCCCCTTGTCCCCCCTGTTGATTTGTTCTTCCTCTGGGCTTCTGGTGCTCCTCCGTGAATGCCCGCCTCCTCCCTATCTCATGGTTGCCCTGGTGCCTCCTTTGGGTCTGAGGGTGGTCTGCGGGGTCCAGTGGGGCTGGGCTGTGTGGCCTGCTCCCTGCACCATGCCTCTCCCTTCCGTCGGGTTCGGTCTCACATGTCACACCCTTTTAATACACTTCACTAGCTCAGTACTTGCACACACGTTATACTGGGTTTTAAGTAGCACATTCATAGAGTTCATATAGGTTCGCGGTCAGGTGCTGGTGATGGGTTTGCAGAGCAGTCTGTGACATAGCAGTTAACTGCTGCCTCCCACAGCAGCTACCATCTGCCACTCCTGCCCAGCCATTTTAAAGCACACACTTTATTTCTACACGCTGAGTAAACACATTCACCAATTTAGAGTCGGGGTCACTAGGCGGTGGTGGGTTTGCACAGCAGGTTGTGGTGCAGCAGTGTGTCATGGCCTCCCACAGCAGTCTGCCACTTGCTGTTCCTGCCCTGCTTTTAATGCAGTCTTTATCCTTGCTAACTGAGGGGGTCGCACACATCACGGGAGATCAATTATAATAACAAGGGTGGGTTTGTTAAGTCAGGTAAGTGTGGCATGTGGGGTCAGCCCCGGATGGCTGGGGATGTCTGTGGCACTGGGGTGGAGAGTGGGCCATCTGTCCTGTTCTGCCATGGTCTTGGGGCCCTACTCGCGGGCTTGTGGGGCCCAGGGTACCACGGCCAGTTGGGGAGGTGGTCCTGCCCCTTGTCTGGAGGCCAGATCCTATCCTCGTTGGCTCAGTGGTCCCTGCCTGGGCTTTGGCACCTAGTTACAGCGCTTTCTGAAAGACTTCTAGTGTAATGAAACTTATTCCCCACTGCTGGGTAGTCCATCAGAGTAAATGTAAATGTTATTAAGAAATGATCAGACAGAAGGGAGTTTTCAGGAAATACTGTTAAGTCTTCTATTTCCATACCATAAGTCAGAACAAGATCTAAGATATGATTAAAGTGGTGGGTGGACTCATTTACATTTTGAGCAAAGCCAATAGAGTCTAATAATAGATTAAATGCAGTGTTGAGGCTGTCATTCTCAGCATCTGTGTGGATGTTAAAATCTCCCACTATAATTATCTTATCTGAGCTAAGCACTAAGTCAGACAAAAGGTCTGAAAATTCACAGAGAAACTCACAGTAACGACCAGGTGGACGATAGATAATAACAAATAAAACTGTTTTTTGGGACTTCCAATTTGGATGGACAAGATTAAGAGTCAAGCTTTCAAATGAATTAAAGCTCTGTCTGGGTTTTTGATTAATTAATAAGCTGGAATGGAAGATTGCTGCTAATCCTCCGCCTCGGCCCGTGCTACAAGCATTCTGACAGTTAGTGTGACTCAGGGGTGTTGACTCATTTAAACTAACATATTCATCCTGCTGTAACCAGGTTTCTGTTAGGCAGAATAAATCAATATGTTGATCAATTATTATATCATTTACCAACAGGGACTTAGAAGAGAGAGACCTAATGTTTAATAGACCACATTTAACTGTTTTAGTCTGTGGTGCGGTTGAAGGTGCCATATTTTCTTTTTGAATTTTTATGCTTAAATAGATTTTTGCTGGTTATTGGTAGTCTGGGAGCAGGCACCGTCTCTACGGGGATGGGGTAATGAGGGGATGGCAGGGGGAGAGAAGCTGCAGAGAGGTGTGTAAGACTACAACTCTGCTTCCTGGTCCCAACCCTGGATAGTCACGGTTTGGAGGATTTAAGAAAATTGGCCAGATTTCTAGAAATGAGAGCTGCTCCATCCAAAGTGGGATGGATGCCGTCTCTCCTAACAAGACCAGGTTTTCCCCAGAAGCTTTGCCAATTATCTATGAAGCCCACCTCATTTTTTGGACACCACTCAGACAGCCAGCAATTCAAGGAGAACATGTGGCTAAACATGTCACTCCCGGTTCGATATATATCATCATATCAGAGTTTTGTCCACATAGAACTGCCATATTTGGAGCCCGAAAACGCTACTTGTTGAAAACAGGTTCCAGAGTGGATACATCTCAAAATGGCGCCTTTGCGTTTTTGTGTTTACAACCAATATGTAACTTTTGTGAAACGATGATTTCATAGCCCCACCTCTCTAACCTCAACCTTAAACCCGTCGCAAAATGTTGCATCCTTTGCTGTCGGGAGTCTCGGATACTGTGCCTGAGACACGTCCATTATATCCTCGTATTTGGATTAACAGGATTCTCTTGTGGTTTAGTCGATTTATAATCCAGTGTGACTCCAAATAGAAGATTGACTTCATATGCGCATGCTGCACACCTTCTTCTTTTTTTTTTTTTTTTTTTTTTGTGGGAGCGTTATAGTGCCACATACAGGCCTGGCATATATACTACAGTGTTTTTAGCTGTTTTTTTTTGTTTGTTTGTTTGTTTTTTGTTTTTTTGAGGGAGGGGGGCGTTTATGCAGATATTTCTTGAACTGGTGCCAAATCTTTCAGGAGGAAAAAAAAGAAACAAAAACGTATTGCTTTCTTGTGATTGATTAAAGATCCTTAAACTCTTTCAAACAAAAACATCAAAGTGGCTAAAGCAAAACTGCATCACCTGAGGCACAGAGTCCAGATTCCCGCCGTCTAATAACCTGACGCCGCCCACGTGAGTGTGATGAATGCGGATCAATTACTGCGTAAACTGCAGTAACTGAATTCTGCAGCAGTCATCAGTAAATCATTGCTGGGTTTAAGGGTTTGTAAAGGTTTGTAATCCCCTGCAGCGGACAAATGCCGCTTAATTCCAAATGATGGATCCTGATGTTTCTGGAGGTTTTCTGGAGAGGAGGAGTGGGAGAAAATGCCGCTGCTTCCCTTTACAGTCTCCACTTTACAGCACAAAAAGCTTTTCATACAAAATAATCGTGTCCTTGTGTTGTTTTTTTTTACATGCTGAATTAACTAACCAACACAGCAACCAGAACAGTTGAAATGAAATCATAGGAACACAATCACATTTATGTGCACGCACACATGCACATCAATAATCTCTCTTGTTCAACTAAACAAGCCTCACTGCTCTAAATACAGAAAGTTTAATACGGCCGGACTTTCATGTTTTAAAAGTAGAAACGGGCGGTTTTCGTCGTGTCACAGACGTCTTTATACGGACTCCTGTCCAGGTCTGGGACACGCCCACATTTCTGTGTAGGACAGAGGCTGTGTCCAATTTCAAAGGCTGCTTGTGAAGGGGCCAATGTTCACAGGATGCAACAGATGTAAAAAAAAAAACAAGGCATAAGGACACTTTAAGGTGCTGTATGTACTCGTACAAACACAAATAAGTAATAGTTGTCAGTATAGATACATTTTGAATAAAGATGACTAAACTCTGGGTTATGCCCACTAAGCTTGTGTATTGCATGCAGCTGTCAAGGTTCCCAGGTGATGGGGTATGTGCCGGAAAAACTAATGATGTAATGGCAAAATGCTCCATGCGCATCTCATTTCAGAATGGTTTGTTCTGGCCTCTGCTGTTTCTGAAGAGTTTTGTGGGCACAGATCTTAGAACGGTAGAGGTCCTGAATCAGTTCCAACAAGTTACAGTAGTATTCAGAATAATAGTAGTGCTATGTGATTAAAAAGATGAATCCAGGTTTTGAGTATATTTCTTATTGTTACATGGGAAACAAGGTACCAGTAGATTCAGTAGATTCTCACAAATCCAACAAGACCAAGCATTCATGATATGCACACTCTTAAGGCTATGAAATTGGGCTATTAGTAAAAAAAAGTAGAAAAGGGGGTGTTCAACTAGTATTTAGTTGTATAACCACAGTTTTTCATGATTTCTTCACATCTGTGAGGCATTAATTTGTTGGTTTTGAACCAAGATTTTGCTGGTTTCCTAGTGTGCTTTGGGTCATTGTCTTGTTGAAACACCCATTTCAAGGGCATGTCCTCTTCAGCATAAGGCAACATGACCTCTTCAAGTATTTTGACATATCCAAACTGATCCATGATACCTGGTATGCGATATATAGGCCCAACACCATAGTAGGAGAAACATGCCCATATCATGATGCTTGCACCACCATGCTTCACTGTCTTCACTGTGAACTGTGGCTTGAATTCAGAGTTTGGGGGTCGTCTCACAAACTGTCTGCGGCCCTTGGACCCAAAAAGAACAATTTTACTTTCATCAGTCCACAAAATATTCCTCTATTTCTCTTTAGGCCAGTTGATGTGTTCTTTGGCAAATTGTAACCTCTTCTGCACATGTCTTTTATTTAACAGAGGGACTTTGCGGGGGGATTCTTGCAAATAAATTAGCTTCACACAGGCGTCTTCTAACTGTCACAGCACTTACAGGTAACTCCAGACTGTCTTTGATCATCTTGGAGCTGATCAATGGGTGAGCCTTTGCCATTCTGGTTATTCTTCTATTCATTTTGATGGTTGTTTTCCGTTTTCTTCCACGTGTCTCTGTTTTTTTTGTCCATTTTAAAGCATTGGAGATCATTGTAGATGAACAGCCTATAATGTTTTTGCACCTACGTATAGGTTTTCCCCTCTCCAATCAACTTTTTAATCAAACTACGCTGTTCTTCTGAACAATGTCTTGGACGTCCCATTTTCCTCAGGCTTTCAAAGAGAAAAGCATGTTCAACAGGTGCTGGCTTCATCCTTTAATAGGGGACACCTGATTCACACCTGTGTGTTCCACAAAATTGACAAACTCACTGACTGAATGCCACACTACTATTGTTGTGAACACCCCCTTTTCTACTCTTTTTTACTAATAGCCCAATTTCATAGCCTTAAGAGTGCGCATATCATGAATGCTTGGTCTTGTTGGATTTGTGAGAATCTACTGAACCTACTGGTACCTTGTTTCCCATGAAACAATAAGAAATATACTCAAAACCTGGATTAATCTTTTTAGTCACATAGCACTACTATTATTCTGAACACTACTGTATGATGAGGTTCCAACAAGTTGTGATCAGGTTCCAACAGGTCGTGATGCAGTTTTGATGGGTCATGATGTAGTTTTGATGGGTCGTGATGCAGTTCTGATGGGTCGTGATGCAGTTCCTACAGATCGTGATAAGATTCCAACAGGTTGTGATGAGGTTCTCACACGTTGTAATGAGGTTTCGACAGGTTGCGTTGAAGTTCTGAGGAGTCTTGTTAAGGTGCCAACAGGTGGTGATGAGGTTCCAACAGGTCGTGATGCAGTTCTGATGGGTTGTAATACAGTTCCTACAGATCGTGACAAGATTCCAACAGGTTGTGATGAGGTTCTGATAGGTTGTGGTGCAATTCCAACACATTTTGATAAGGTTCCGACAGGTCGTAATGAGGTTCTGATAGGTTGCGATGAAGTTCTGCTAGGTCGTGATGCAGTTCCAATAGGTAGTTACAAGGTTCTAACAGGTTGTGATGAGATTCCAATGGGTCATCATGAAGTTCTGATGGGTTGTGTCAAGTTGTGATAAGATTTCACCAGGTCATCACGAGGTTTTGACAGGTTGTGATGAGGTTCCGATAAGGTGTACTCAGGTTCCTCCTGGTGCTTCTTGGTCTGGTGGAGCCTTGTAGCCCATCACAGCTAATAAAAACATTTTTGATGAAGTCTGTCTCTTTGGTGAAGTGAGTTTTGGTTCTTGTTCTTTTTGTTAGCCAGTGAGTGTGTTTGTGCTGACGGCTAACGGCAGGTGTTGCGTGTCGATGATGTGTTGTTAAAGAATGTTTTGCTGGATTAGCTGGATCTCAGATCCAGATTCAGGCCTTCAGAAATCTCATGTGGTCGCTTTCATTCTTTGTTGTTGTTCTACTCAATGAAATTACAAGATGCAACTAATGAGCACAAATTCTTTGCATAGTCTGCGTGTTTACCCACAATGCATTAGCACATGGACTTCACCGAACAAAATATCTTCATCACATGATGTCTTTTATAACTATGGCTTTTTGTTGATGTTGCAGCCCCATTTTTGTCCATTTGTGTATTTTACTGGAACCTGAACTGGTTCTGCACAAAACTTCTCTACTACTTTATCTGACTTTATATTAGAAAGATAAAAAAAAAAAGGAAAAAAAAGACATAACGGCTTTTGAACAGATTCATTCGTGTTCAGCCAGTGGTCACTCTTATTGATGATCTTTACTGTTCTATGATGCCACTATGGTCAAAAACCACATCTGAGACTGCAGATCAGTCTTAGGCTCCTCCCCTTCCTGGGAGGAGCTGGATCAGTAACGTTACAGGCTAAATGCCGGCGGGTGTGTGTGTGTGTTTGTGTGTGTGTTTTTTTTTTCTAATTTGGATCGTTGTTGTTGTTTTGTGTGTTTTCTAGTTTGGGTCATTGCTATTGTTTTGTGTGTGTGTGTGTGTTCTAATTTGTAATATTGTGTGTGTGTGTGGGTGTGTGTGTGCACGCATCTGTGTTTTCAAAGTTGGGTCATTGTTATTGTTTTGTTTGTGTTCGTGTGTTCATTGTTGTTTTGTGTGTGTTTTCTAATTTGGGTCATTGTTATTGTTGTGTGTGTTTTCTAATTTGGGTCATTCTTAGTGTGTGTGTGTGTGTGTGTGTTTTCTAATTTGGGTCATTGTTATTGTTTGTGCGTGTTTTCTAATTTGGGTCATTGTTAGTGTGTGTTTGTGTGTGTGTGTGTGTGTGTGTGGCTGTTCGTTGTTGTTTGTGTGTGTTTTCTAATTTGGGTCATTGTTAGTGTGTGTGTGTTCGTTGTTGTTTGTCTATGTTTTCTAATTTGGGTCATTATTATTGTTTGTGTGTGTGTGTTCCTTGTTGTTTGTGTGTGCTTTCTAATTTGGGTCATTGTTAGTGTGTGTGTGTGTTCCTGGTTGTTTGTGTGTGCTTTCTAATTTGGGTCCTTGTTATTGTTTGTGTGTGTGTTTTCTAATTTGGGTCATTGTTATTATTAGTGTTTTGTGTGTTTTCTAATTTGGGTCGTTGTTGTCTTTACAGTTGGACATGTTGTGTTGTGTATTCTAATGAACAGTGCAATTGTGTATTTTGTTTTGTCACCTTGTAAACTTTGCAGACCCCAAGTAGAAAAAGCTGCTGCTGTGCAGAAGCTTGTGGGGGCCTTAATGAAAGAACAAACAAACAAATAAACAAACAAACACTTAAATGTATAAAAGTAAATCTCTGAGTGCAAAGCACCAAATTAATTATTTTAGTGTCTGAAATTTAAATTAGCATGTAATTGTGTGTCACAAGTAATGGAGTGTTTATGATGCATGAAAGAGTGAAGGATGATTTTGGACACAGGATGTTTTTCTCAGTCTTTCGCACTTTGCTTGTTAGCTGTGATTCAGTGACAACATTTATTTATGAACGTGTGCGTGAAGCCGTTAGAAGTGAATTTAAAGTATCTGTGAGGCGTCTGCCGCCGCCGTCTGCCACGTCTCGTCGCGTTCTAACTTATGCTGAATCTGACCTCACGTCCTCAGCAGACTTATTTTGGGTCCAGTTTGAATTTATTTTTTATTTTTTATTTTAAAAAAGTTAAACCAACACATTTTGCTGGATTACTAACTTATTGAAAGTCGTTTTCAAATTTGGGGGCAGGACCCCCTTGGGGTTGGGGGGGGGGCAGCGGAACTATTTCAGTCAAATTAATTTTATTGTTTTGGAACAACAAGTAAAGAAATAAAACAATTCCCGTGTTGGTGAGACTTTTGAGGACTTCAGACGTGTGTTGATGCACAGATTTTTGACAGGAAATGAAAGAAAAAACCCTCCAACCAAAACTGTCATTTTTGTTTTGTGATTTCTAAATGTAGGCAGATAGATTTATAAAAGAAAAAAAAATGTGAAAATGAAGATGGACAAAGTGTTCAAGATGACTTCCACAAAGTTCAGCTCAGAGCTTTTTTTTTGTTTATTAAACTCTCCGATTGTGTTCGTTACAACATTAGTGTTCAAATTCATTAACAAACACTGAGAAAAAAGAAAAATCTAATTATCATCCAATAAAATGTCTTATCTGTTCAGTAATTTATTATTTATTCATGATCATAATATATGTACTTTGATATTTTATGTACCTTTGATCTTATTTAATTAAAATGTCTAAATTGTTTTTGAGGATAAAATAGGCAGTTTCTTTGTTTTGTTTATGAAAAGAAAACACAAACACATAAAGGTCACGAGGTAAACAAACAAAATCATTCCCAAAATAACTTGTTTGTATTTTGTTCTCTGTTAAAATGCACAACTGTTGTCATATCAGTTTTGTTGTGGGTCAAAAATTTAGATTTTCCAGTGAAAGAAGAAAAATTAATTTAAGAAACAACACATATCATTTCCGACTGCATATGTGTTTGTGTGTGTGTGTCTTTGTCTTTGTGTGTCTGTTTGTATCAGTGTGTGTGTCTTTGTGTATGCCTTTGTATCTGTGTGTGTCTACATGTGTGTGTCTGTGTTTGGGTGTCTCTGTGTGTGTGTTTCTGTATCTGTGTGCATCTTTGTGCCTGTGTACGTGTTTGTGTGTGTCACTGTTTATTGGCGTGTGTGTGTCTGTGCCTGTGCGTGTCTGTCTCTGGGTCTGTGTGTGTGTGTTTCTTTGTTTGCTTGTGTGTGCCTGTATGTATGTCTCTGTGCCTGTGTATCTGTGTGTGTCTGCCTGTGTATGTGTGTGTGTGTGTGTCTGTGCCTGTGTATCTGTGTGTGTGTGTGTCTGTCTGTCTGTCTCTGTGCCTGTGTATCTGTGTGTGTGTGCGTCTGTGCCTGTGTATCTGTGTGTGTGTCTCTGTGCGTGTGTGTGTGTGTCTGTCTCTGTGCGTGTGTATCTGTGTGTGTGTGTGTGTGTCTCTGTGCGTGTGTATCTGTGTGTGTGTCTGTGTGTGTGCGTGTCTGTGCCTGTGTATCTGTGTGTGTGTCTGTGCCTGTGTATCTGTGTGTGTGTGTGTCTGTCTGTCTGTCTGTCTCTGTGCCTGTGTATC